>NC_054534.1:100439168-100739168 GCF_017654505.1 Polyodon spathula
TTTGAAATGATAACACAGGATTACTTAACATGTACCGTTGACTGTGATAAAGTTCTTCATTGCTCAACTAAAAAAAGTTAAATATCAGATACAGTGCAAAAGAAGTTGAACTGTAATATTATTTGGTAGTATGTTGAAGAAGCAGAATATGCAAGTTTCATTTGCACGTGTCATACTTTGTATTGTGTTATAGTAGCATAACAAATAACACCAAAGGGAAGCCATGCAACCTAAAAATAGCTAACTGATCACAAAACTACATCTAGTCTATTCTTAAAGGATCACACTGAATCAGCGGCAACAACATTGCTTGAAAACCCATTCCATAGCCTCGCCATTGTCTCTGTAAATAAATAAATAAATTATGCTACCCTCTCTGCTGCCTATTGCTTGACAGTGAAACCAATTCAGCACAAGGGCATGGTTTCCATTGCTATATTGCAGTACTGCTTTCCAGAACAGAGAAAATAAATGTCATTATTTTAATTTATTTAACCATTTTTCAATATTGTCTTGTAGGACCACCGTTTAAGCCTGTCTGACATTCTAGTCCTGCAGTTGCATAATTTAAAGATATTATCCGTTTAGGAAAACAACACACACATCAACATGGAACTATATTAAATATTGACTGTCATATCCAGATTTGTAGAAAATTGTTAAAAAACGGATTTTAATATTAGTTTACATTGAAGTACACAGAAGTGCTTGTCATTTGACTTGTTGTGGCAAAGTGGTTTGTAGTCGCAGGTGTATGGGTGATGCAGTGCTCAAGAAAAGGCCAAACAACAAAGTACTGATGAAATAATGGTTTACTTTGTAATCCAAAGTCTGATGACAACAGTAATCAATAACAATAAAAGGCAATACACAGCATTGTGTATTGCTCCATTCTATCCACGGGTTCAGTCCCCACAGTGAGTGGTTTGGTGCCTTTAGTGACAGCTCTGGATAGTGTTAGCCGTCTAACAACAAACAAGTATATTTTAGACACAACAAAACAAACAAAACACTCACAATCACAATAAGGTTCTCCTTCCAGTTCAGCGATAACCATAACAAAGGAACAGATCACCTCGCTACGGCGCCTTATATGCCATCAATCACGCCCCCTTGGTTAACGACTGTAACCGCTCCTCCAATCAGCGGCTGCCACACTGTGTCCCTTCCAGGTCGATGATTTAGTGTACTGTAGCGCCACACTCTGTTCCCTTTGCACAGTGCCCTCACAGGTCGGGAGATTAATCGATCACCAAGAATCATTCTGTCTCTGTCAAACTGGCCCTGCCAAAGGATATTATAGACTAGAGACTAGTGAAAAAACAGTGATTAAATGTTTTCTTCCAATGCCTGCAGATGTTGAATAATAGTTTGTGCCTTGAGTGTTGGATGACATAATGAGTCTTCCAGAGCACCGGTGGGCAGCAGGATCATGTCTGTAGTGCTTGTGTGTACTCTAACTTCCTTAGGAAATATTTAGCTTTGTCTTCATGAGTAGCAGTGTGTTCCATCCATCCTTGAGGTCCTATGTTGGACCAGGTCCGACATTTCAATTTTCATTTTCCAGTCTGATGTCGGACCCTGTCCAACATCATCAAAAAGATGTCAAGCACAGGTCTCTATTCTGTTTTTTCTCCAGAAAAAGCTGATAAAACCTTTCAATGGCTGAGTAAGACCGATAGCAGCCGAAAGAAGCCGAAAAAAAGGGGCAGATCTGAGCACACACATAGCCCCTGCACCACAGAGATAACACAGACACAAACAAAGAAGAGAGCTGCTTCTGCAACCAGTGCTCAAAGAATATAACAGACATTTACAAAGCTTTTTGAGATGTTATAGTAATAAAATAATGACTTGGATCGCATTATTGAGGAGTTTGGTGATAAAATGAGTGATCAGGAGAGAATTTATCAGTATACACGACTATGAAGAGATATGCAAAAAATACAGCAAACAAGGGGTGGGGCTTGGCTGGAGATGCAATACCTATTTTACTGTGAAAAAAAAACTTTTAAAAAGCGCGTATAAAATAAACAACGTGTGTGAAAATAAATTGGACCTGACACGCCTGACAAGTGCTGAATAAATGGACCTCTAAGAGTTAATTGAAAATGTCAGCTTGATGGGCTGGTTGCAAACTCCTAATAAATCACTGAATTGTTCACCCATCAATGAGCCACATTGCTGGATGCATTCTCTCAGCTACCTTTCTCCTGAACACTGATCACCATGAAGCAAAACCTTATGACCAGCTCACACTTTAGCACACATAGCACCGACATCTTAAATTTTCAAAAGAATGCTGTCATACATGCTCAATCAGTTTGAAAATAGATAAAGTACTAAGGTTCTACAGATGGGTCATATTGGTAACTGCCTCATTTCTGTTTTCTCCAAGTATTGAGGAATCATCAGATTTGGTTCTCTTGTGTGGAAGACTTAGCACAAGCATGGAACTGTGGAATCACTGAAAACAGTCTCTGTGCGTAAAGGCAGCCAGGTGGCTTGAGAAATCCAATCCATAGTGCCAAATCACATAGTGAACCTCACATAGCTACCCTGCAGAAATCCTGGTAGGCTTGGAATTGGATCAAAGGTTTGTCCAGGCCTGTCCAAACACAATAGAGCCTACAATCAAGCAGACAAAGCACATTGCTAGTTTGCTGTAGCACATTAAGTCTTGGAATAGAGAGACAATCCATGTGACAAGAATGAGAGATTCCAGTGACTCCTACTAACTTGGGTGGTTATTGAAAAATACAGATACAATGGACTTCACAAGGTTGCAAGAACTCAAAACTTGTCTCATTTCAAAACACTATTGCTATACATGCAATACCATATTGTTATCATTCTAATACACTACTCAGTGAAAACATTATTTAAAAGACCTCTGACGAAAAAACAATAAAACGTTTTACCTCTGATACATTCATAAGGACAAGAACAAGAGGAGGCCATCCGACCCAACTAGGGTTGTTCAGTTCCTCAAGGCTAATTGATCACAAAACTGTGTCAAGTTGTGTCTTAAAGGATCCAAGTGAGGTAGTCCATTATGCCATACCCTCACCACTCTCTGTGTGAAGAAGTTTCTCTTTCCCTCTGTCCTAAGTCTACACTTAAATTTCCAATCTCTGGTGTTGGTTTCTGTACTGTATGAGGGAGAAAAACAATGTATAATATGTCTGAATATAAAAGTCCTTCCTAATTGGTCTTATATAAAGTTAGAATCATTTTTTATACCAGAATGTTTATTGTAAGGTCTGTTGGCTGCCAGGCCGGGACAAATTGTTTGTGAATCTCTTGTCTAGAAGCCAGAGATTCTACTTCAAAGCTTCCAACAGACATTATTTTACACCTATCTGGTAAGAAGTAAAAATTAATGACTATTAACCTAAAGACACAGAGGGCCCTATTTAGCAAATATGTGTGCAGCCGCTTTTGCTCGGGCAAAAATGACAACGTTAGCAAACCAAGCAATGGTGCATGAAAACGTGATTTAGAAGTTGGGTCTGCATATCAAATAGCGAATCAAAGCACAGTGGGGGGAACAAGGTTACAACCAATAAGGATTCAACATTCCCTTTAAGAGGACCTGTGCATCTGCTATAGCGAACGCATGGCATTTTCAAAGACAAAAAATTGGTTTAAAAAAGAAAAAAACATCCAGCAGCCCAAGTGAGGAGGATGACAAAGCCCCTCATGCAAGGCTATGATTTTTATTTTTTTTTCAGCAGGCTGGAGGTGGAGAGTGAATCCTTACGAAATAAAAAAAAGTCATCTATAAGACTTTATTGATCTCCCTGGCACTTGTACCTTCTGCAACCTCCAGCACTGGGGTTTCAAGTTCGGCATCTGCTTCCCTCAAACCCTGTAATTTTTCCTCTGTAAGTTCAACATCACATCCATTACAGAGAGCTATGTTATGTAAAACACAACCAGCCAGGATGAAATTGCTAACCTTCTGAGGAGTGTACTGTAATGTTGCTCCAGAGACATCCAAACATCAGAATCTCATTTTGAGGATTCCAAATGTTCGCTCAGTTACAGTAGGAGCACATTTAAAGGTACGGTTGTACCTCTGTTTGACAGGGGTCATGAGGTTGAGCAGCAGTGTCAGTAGCCACCGCTTCAGTGGATAACAAATTCCACTAACAATGCAGATTTTGTATACTGCACAGGTAGCCAACATTTATGGAGCAAAATGGGTTTTATGGGTGTGATTTGCCAAATAGTTTGGTCGCAAATATTTATGGCTTTACTGTAATCCACACTATGTTGGAACGAACCAGTGGCATAAAATGTTAGTCCAGCGGGTACCCCTAGTGCTACAAGCACAGTGTGCTCTCAGTGTCTCCTTCCAGGTCAGCCTAAAGCATTTGGCAGATGTCAGTAATTGTTTGTGTGCTGAGGCAAAATTGATGCATAAATTGCGTGTCAGACAGGCTCAGAAAAGACAAATGACTTCTAAATATTTGGGGACATCTCTGCCTCCTCCTCCTCCTCCTCTCTCTTTGTCTGGCCACGTAGAAATCCAGTGTGCACTCCATATTTCTATTATTTCTCTTTTCTCTCTCTTTTCTTTACCTGCTTCCATGGTAGTTTCACCAGTATTTACAGTGGACCATGTAATTTGCAGAGTTTAGACCTGATTTTCACATTTTAAGTGAAAGGCAAACGTTAACACTGTTGATGGTTTGCAGAATAACTACATTTGTGTGAAAATGAGGACACTCCCGTAAGGCTCAGCCCATGCCCAGCGCTAACACTGACCTGCCAGGTGGGCATTAAAACATGGTTGCTAAATCACGTATGTGGGCAAAGTTTGTTTGCCCACAGATGTGCCTGATTTTGGTGCACTAACTGTCCATAAAAGTGTTTTGTGATTGCCTTAGGTGTTTACTAACATTGCTAAATAGGGCCCAGAGACTTAAAGCCACAAAATTTAAGAATACTGTCATGAACCCCTAGATTTGAAATCATTATTAACTCAAACTATTAGGGGGTTTGCTTTGGCATTCCATGATTGACTTCAAATATTCAGTAAAAATAGAAAATAGAAAATAATTATATAAAATCAAAGATTTAACTCTGTTAAGATACAATACTTAATGGAAATACCTATAACTGTGTCGGACTTTAACATTTCCCCTAGACAACTAAAATGTAAAATTAAAATATACCTCTCATATGAAATATTTAATTTAATTGCATTTAAACAGTCTTGTTAACATTTCTGGATTAAATAATTTTGCAAAAATGTATTGGTTATGTTTAGAATTAAATCCAGACAAAAAAAAAAAAAAAAAAAAAAAAAAAGCATTAAATCTGACCCTGTGTCTATTTAGAAATATACCTGTTTTTATAACCAAGAAGTTGCCATGAAAAATAAGAACACAACTGATTTTGTATTATTGAAGCAATACTATGAAAAGTCAAAGATGGATGAGGATTTTTTGATGTGGTTTGAGAATAATAGTAAAGTAATTAAACAGAAATTAGATCAGGGCAAGGCGGAAGGATTAGTCTGAGGTTACATTGAGATTTTATAACAAAGTTACTGCAGTACCACAGTAATATCAGTGATTATAGTTTAATATCCACATTGATCATGTTGAATTGGGCTAGGCAATAGTGCATTAACACCCAGCATATTACACAATGTATTATTATTATTATTATTATTATTATTATTATTATTATTATTATTATTATTATTTCTAGACTGTTGAGTAACATGTATATTTCACCAAAAATAATGCACATGAACACAAGATCCATAAACTTTACATAATTTGCCCTTTAAATCATCATAAAAAAATATACACCTGATGGCCTGCCGAATTTCCCTTGATGTATTTATTCTGTAAAGCTCACCTTCAATCTGTTGTTGTCTTTGAAGCAGCATATACAATGACAATATACAATGAAGTTTCCAGATCTTTCAAGTCTCCTGGCAGGCCTTTGAAAGATGGGTTAAGTGATTTCCGAAACACAGAATACCTTTACCACAGACTGGGGTGGGTAGGGACAGCTAATTTCTAAAAAGATCAGTAGAATACTACTTCAGTCTGGGGACTCCACGTGTTTAGACTCTCAAGCAGTGAAAGCGTTACTTTTGTCAGGATCGGCAGATCCTGTTGTTTTAGTTAATCAAGCAATGCTGTCTGTGATGGTGAGTTTCTCTGGTGAAATGCCTCAGCTTCTAAGACAGCAGGGCTGCTTAGAACAGAAACAATCAGGTCTCTGCAAATATTTATATTCTGCTGGTTCTCCATGATATAGAATCTGGAACACACAATATTAACGGCTGTTAGGCTGCAAATGATTGCTATTTCCAGCGGTTATTAAGTCTGTATTTTTTTCTATAAAGAAAATGGTAATTTTGGAGGTTAACATTAGATCATATACCATTACGTATGTGCCAGAATGTTGATAGTAAAGATGAATCAAATGCCATATTTATTAATTTGTAAACAGATTGAATTCAATTTCAAATGTTTATTTACAAGAATTTCAACTTTACTCTGTTCTACCTCCAAAATGGCATTTTCCAAGTTTAAAATTCATTCAGTCTTACAATATTACAAAGGATAAGGCCATTCACTAATTCACATTGACAGATAAGGTAGGATGTTTTATTATTTAGGAAAAATACCAAATGTATATAATTCTAAAATATATAATATTTTTGTGAGCAACAGGCTTACCTGTACGCAGTTTATTCTCTGGCACTATGCTGGCACTGCTGCAGATTGCTTTTGTTTTTTTTTCTTTGACCTCTAGTCCCCGCCCCCTTAGTGTCATGCACACAAACCAATATAGTATGCACACAAACCAATATAGCACGCACACAAACCAATATAGCATGCACAAAAACTGATACAGTATATACACAAACCAATATAGTATGCACACAAACCAATATAGCACGCACACAAATCAATATAGCATGCACAAAAACCGATACAGTATATACACAAACCAATATAGTATGCACACAAACCAATATTGCACTGTGGCAAAGTGCCCGCCCGTGTGTGTATTTTGTTTTGTATGTTGAGTCTTAATCTTGGTATATAGTTATTGGTACACAGGATATAAATGGGTCTGCGTAACACAAGTGTTTCAAATGTATATTTGTATTTAGGCAAGAGGATTGCACAGCAATTCATGTGCAAGTAAAAAGTAATAATATGTGAGCACGGGGAATTGCACTTTATTAATTCACGTGCAGTTGTACCGCGACTCCAATTGAATGATTGATTAGCAATCGAGTCTCAGTACAGCTGCATAAAAGCAGCATGTTTTCACCCACTCTGGGTTGTGTGTTCGGTGAGTGGAGAACGGGATTGGAGACAGAGGTAATAACAGTAGTAATAGTCGTTAAAAATAGAAGCTCACCGTGTTTTGTCTGTATAGTCCGTTTTGTTTGTGTGTTTGTTTTGGCGACGAGTGCCATGTCCTGTGTCTTGTTTGTCTTTACAACCTTTTAGTTTCTTCTTGTTTAAATTATTAAATGCTGAGCGGTACCAATCGCTCAGCTCCACCCAGCTCCACCTCTCTGTCATTTATTTCCTGGCTCCTGTTTATGGTCTGACGTCACCCACTCCAACCGTCTTTATGACAAGCACGCACACAAACCAATAAAGTATGCACACAAACCAATACAGAATGCACACAAACCAATACAAAATGCACACAAACCAATACAGAATGCACACAAACCAATACAGAATGCACACAAACCAATATAGTATGCACACAAACCGATACAGTATGCACAAAAAAACGATACAGTACACACACAATATTGTACAAACCAACCAATCAGTACATTTTCAGCACTAACCAATTATATGTACGAACCAATGCGTTTGACACATAAATGACACAATCATATATACAGCTGAACCATTATAGTTTTTAGAACCAATGCACTACATATGCTAAATGTATGAATTATGGCCTGTTTGGGCCATCATAGATAGCTGTTAAATCTCTATGGAAACTAGAAACTTAGTTTATAAAAAAAAAAAAATGCTTTTTTTGTGGCAACCCTATATGAGGTTAAAGAGCATTTAAAAAGTGAAACTGACTATTTAATTGCAGTTGTAACAGATGTGCAATGAATGTATTGTTTATTTTTTTTGCAGGTAATTAGACATAGTTTTACTGTGTGATTTTTATAATTTCTTAATATTGCACTGTCCCTTTAAACCCCAGGGAAACTAATGGTCTCCATAGTAACTGCAGTGCTAATGTAATAGGGCCAGCTGTATAAGAACGGGTGGGGTTAATCAAATAGGAGCTGAGAGATTTGTGAGCTGAGAGCATGGGCAGGGGAACTACTGTTTGGTAAAGATTCTAACTTTTAAGTCTTAACTAACTGTAATACTGATGCGCTGTGAATTGGCTGAAGAGCCAATGGTAAACTACTACTATTCATATTGAATAGTCTGGTCCACTTTTGGAATTGTGCTGTGAAAATCATTATCTTTTTCTTACTTAAAAGTGTTGGTGTGACGTTATCTAGCTTAAAGTATCCTAATACTTAGGGTCTGATGGGATCGCTCTTGGCTAAAATCCTGCTGTTATAGTTAAAGGTTGCTGCTATCAAATCTGCTTCTATATGTAAAACCTGTAACATTTTGTCTAAATAAAATCCTTGTTTTCCTCACTTTACACACTGAGCTTTCTTGATTTTTAAAGAACCTGTTATTTATTTGGAGTTTACGTTAACTCTACTTAATTTGTCACTTAAAATAGTCAATTTAATTACAGTGATAGCCTAGGGGGTTATCCTTGGTGTGTGTTGGGTGTTTTGGGGTGGGCGCTACACAAATGCATATGTAGAGTCAGCTGTTCACTTTAGCTAATTAAATAATATTTTCTACACTGTGGAAAATAGAGCCAAGGTCACATAATATATTGATATATAGTTGACACCATAATCTAATCACTTTAATATAAACATCCCAGAATTAAAAAAAAAAAAAAAAAAAAAAAAAAAAGTTTCCTTTGGTTCAAAGTTCAGGATTTTAAACTGATATGAATTATTTAAAACATCAAAAACCATGGATATTAATAGTGTCACTTTCAAAAAGGTCAGGGTTTCAGTAGCCTAAGCAACGTTTTAAATTGTAATAGAAAATAATGAACACAAATGAAAAACACCATTTGTAAGGAAACCAGAAGTAGAACGCTGTACATCTACCTACATTATCCACTTAATTATATAGAATCAATAACAGGACACAAGGCTAGAATGCAATTCGGCAGAAAGGCTGGATAAATGTTGTAAACAAGCCCCAAAGGCTGTAATGAAGCTTCCACACTCCATAATTAAGATTCATCAGGAACATAAAAGTCACACTTTTATTGTTGTCCAAATGAAAGAAACTGTCGGATCTTAACAAGACCAATAATAATGAATTACATACAGATTTAAAAGATGAACAGACAAAAAAAAAACACAGTAGACAAAAAACACAATCAAGTTTATAACAGAAATGTGTAGGAACATTCTAGCTTCATTGAAAATGAAATATACACAAGCTTAGACAACACATACGGTGCATACACCAGTAAAGAAAATGAAGTTGTCAATTTAATGAGTCGTGTTAATTCACAGAAGGATGCATGTTTTGCTACCAATTACTATGCCTAATGAAGAGAAACATAATTCTGCCAGTACTGTCAGTAAGTACTTTACTGTTGTATATTTGATTACTGGTGAAAAATGTACCTGTGACTGATCTGAATTGTCTATTTTGAAAATCACGAGGGGACAGAGTAGCAACGGTTGCCTAGCCTCACCATGCGTTTATGTGTACTCTCACATTGCATCTTCCATATGCAGTTTTTATTTTGTATTCATTTATTATTTTATTGTAAAGAATGTTGTTGCTTTTTTTTTTTGTTTATTCATTTAAGGTAGCAGATCATAAAACCGGTTGCCATCTGTTTTAGAGAGGGTTAAGTTTATTCTTATTTCCCAAACCACTGTTTAATCTAAGAGAATGTTTAAAACATTCTTTAAAAAAACAGCACTTACTGTATGTTTTAAGTTTAGTGAAAAGTGTAGATTGTCTTCATATTTTAATTATTCTTTAATTCTTTTCTAAGTCACTTTCCATTACAGGTGTTAAGAGACAGTTGACCACCTACTCTGTATTAAATCTCAGTTGTACTTTTTTTACCAAGTTTATCTAGTTTAGGTGGTATTAAAGTTTAAAACATATACACATAATATACTGTACCTTTTAATTTGTATTTATTTATTTTTTTATGGAAAGGCCGTTTATTCCCATGTGAGAAGAACATAGTTCACGAAAGAACAGCTGTAAATCTCAGCAATTCAAGTAATTAAGAATGAAGCTGAGTCGTTCGGATGTGGTTGTAAGAATGTATCCCCCGGAGAAAGACAATTTAATTTGAAATATAGGTGAAGCATGGCATGCAAAGTGACATAGCGGTATGTGAAGTAGAATATGACAACAAAAGAACACAGAAAATAATTTTGACGAACTTGTGAATTATTGATCCTGTATCTCTGTACACTCCTAACATTTGTATAAATTAATCTTGGATGAGTGAATAAATAACGGATGAAAAAGATTTGGTAAAATATGCAAAAAAAACAATGGAACATAATTGTATAATGACCCTTCTTGGAAACTTTGAGTATGAAATTTACTTCAAATGTGGTTTTAACCTGTGCAAGGTTTTTATATACAAGCTGGGAAACCAGCACAGAATGGTTAAAGCATGTTACAAACCACATCTATTGTGTGTTACCAGTAAAGTAGCTGTATGCTTGTATTTACAACAAGAGTGTGCCTCTAACCGCAATGTGCAAGTTGTTCTCACACGGAGATTGGCGTTAACACGTTGTGCATTATATATTATATATATATATATATATATATATATATATATATATATATATATATATATATATATATATATATATATACACACACACACACACACACACACACACACACACACACTGATATTTGACCAAGGTGGTAATTGTAACCATTCCATTATCATTATAATAAGTATTTTATCATCGGGGCCATTTATCAAATTACTACCTTTGATGGTAGATTTATTTACAATGGCCTTCCTCCTTTGATGTAATTTAGTTATGGTAAATCACATATGTACTGTAAGCATTGTAAAATCAATTGTTGACCATGGTAAAGCATGGTTGATGGATGGTATAGTCATGGAACAGGAATTGTAAAATTCGCAGTTAGCATGCACATTTACAGTGGTGAACTTGTTTGAGGGTATAAGTTCATCTCTATGTCTGTCTGTTTTTGCGGTCTAATACCAAGAGAAAAATAAATAAATAAATAAATAAATATATTATAATAATATATAATAATAATAATAATAATAATAATAATAATAATAATAATAATTTGAAATGTGCGTATCTTGATTTTGTTATCTAAGATGCATCAAATGACCTGGAAACAAATACATCGACATTCCTTCCTAACAGCCAGTCAAGTCCAAAACACAGTAATGTACAGATAACTGACATGATTCTTAAATATCATTTGAATTACTTTCTTTTCTATTGTGTGGTGTTTCCAATTAGTCTGCGTGGTTGTGGGTTTTGTTGTTCTAATACGGAGTTATTACAACATTTCTATAACTATGCCTTTACCTTGCTTTGACCTTAGTAGAATGATTTCTACTCAAATGTAACCTTTTATATTTGTCAACCACATCTACTGTATACTGTATAATATTGTTACTGTAACACTTATACAATTATGGGACAGTTTAAATGTCAATATCAACAATACAGTTTGGTTTGCTTTGTTTTGTAGCCTGTTTTGACCTTTTAGCTTAAAGAAAGCACAATGGTATGGTCTGTTGAATTATTTACATGGAACATAAACAGGTATTTGAATGGTTTTGCAATTATATAAATATTGCAGTAAATACTTCTAAATTACTTTCATTGTCTTTATATCAAAACACAACATGTACTGGATTCTGGGTTATTGATTAGCTTGCATTTGTTTTGTTAAGAAAGCTAAAAGACCAAAGGCTGACATTTAGTAAAAGGGATGAACTTCTCAAACCACTCGGGGCTCACAAACTCACAAACAAGCAACAAGTTATAAGATTTTAGATCAACATTTACTAGATTGTGCATTAACAAGCCTCTCACTTACATGCATTTTCAATTACTCGGTTCACAAAGGAGTCAGGGGAAAAGGCTTCTTCCTCCATTTTCGTTGAAGCGCATTTGCAGTCTAATGCATTCACAATATGATTCCCTCCCATAGAGTGAAAGAACTCAAAGGAATATCATCTATACATCATGTCCCTTTACACTGTGACAGTTCCAAATTTGTAATGAGTTGAAGCAAAGGTCTTTCAAATCACACATGCCAGGGGAATATTACTGTCGTCTTCTGAAACCTCTGATGTCAAGTTCTGACACAAATAACAAACTAGGTGAAAATAGGTATTTCAGTTAAGGGATGGTCCAGGGATGTTATAGTCCAGACACCTATAAGAATTAATAATGTACTTTTTTGTTGTTGTTGAGAAATAAATAAATAAACAAATAAATAAAACAAGATTAACAAATACTCGTGGGTTGTTCATTTACTCCACACATGTATTCAAAATAGAAATACTTTTTGAACAGGCATTTCACTTCATGAATTCCTCTCAAATAAATATGTGTAATATCACTTCCACAAGTGACATATATGTGTGTTTGACATTATCAATTAGACATGATAGATATGTGACTGATAATAACTGGAGTGTGATAACAACAAAAAATATATTATAACGAGTTTGTCCCGCTTGACTTCCATTGTATTCTGCAGGGAACATTTCAATGTGTTAATAATAAGCTGAGGGTGACATTAAAAGAGTTGATTTTAGAGATTTTACTTTGTGACTTTTGAAAGCCGGTGTGATACTGTAATATGATGTACTCTTTCTAAAATAAATCTAAGTAACTTACCCTTTTAAAGGAAATGACATTAAAAAATCAAGACAAGAGGTCTTGGGAGTGTTGATGGTAAAATCACATGCTTCTACCTACATTAGAGATGCAAATGAATGTTAAGAGATAAAGGAGAAGTGTAAAGCTGTTGGGGTTGCTATATCCTTTGCGATAAGTGTATGTAAGCAATCACGACATCCTTCTGATGGCACTGTATGACAAGAAAGTTCAAACTGCGTAAATGGCTGATTTGTCCCAAATAATAATCCCAGTAATAGACTAGTATTAACTTTGACAGCAATATTGTGCTATTCACTTTCTTATGCTTAGTGACTAAACCTGATATGAATAGGACAAAGGAGAGGGGGGGGGGATCACTTTATATGTACTGTCATATGTTTTTTTTTTTTTTTAATAGATGTTTTAAATAAGTTTTCACTGGAGAAGTATTCCATAAATACAATAAATGAGTTTTTTGCTCTGGAAAAAAAGTTATACCAAGAACAGTAAGACTTACTGCTGAGAAAACTGAGAGCCATAAAAATACATCAATTGTAACAGAAACCGCTACATTTTTTTTTTTTTTTTATCAAATCATTAGCACATGAAACCAGAAATACAAATATCAACTACATTTAATTCAGTAGTCTGAAAGTAGCCTTAAGGTTTTTCATCCTCATTTTGATTACACAAAGTTGCAAAAAGCAAGGGCCATGGCAAAAACAGTAACATTAAATGTTACATGATTTAACTATATATATATATATATATATATATATATATATATATATATATATATATATATATATGGCAAGCCAAATTATCATTTAGAGATATCTAAAATGTATTTTTTTGATATCTTTAAATACTCTTCAGATATATCTAAATCATTTAGAGATATCTCTAAATAATGTCCTGTTCATTTAAAGATAACTCTAAATTATTTGAAGATATCTTCAAATAACTTCCTGTTCATTTAGAGATATCGTTAAATGATTTGACGATATTTTCAAATAACTTCCCGTTCATTTGCAGATATCTCTAAATAGTTTGAAGATATCTTTATTTCATTTTTAGATATCTCAAATTGATTTACATAGATCTTTAAATTAATTTTAGCTAGCTTACAAATTGTATAATTAAAGATATCTGGAATTCAATTTGAGATGGAAATGTTTTACAGATATCTAAATATTTCAAGATATCTTAAAATGCAATTTGAGATATCTCTAAATGATCATTTGGCTTGTCATAAATATATCAACACAATACTTATGAACAACAATTACTTATTTACTTCCATTTATAAAGTAAAGGATGTTTCCTTATATTATCATTCTTAACAACATTTTATTAAACAAAGGTTAGTTTTTCTTTCTTTTACTGGAGCATGCAGGTCACATTTTTAACCATCTGCCGGTAGTGAAGCATGAGTGATTAGTACAATGAGTGGTAAAAATGACTTCAAAGAGGAAGCTTGTGTGCCTGCAGCAAAAATGACTTTTATGAAATGTAAACAAACTGAAGTAGTGCAGAAAAAGGTAACATTGGGGTAAACCAGTGCTATCCTGAAGGAACACACAAAATTAGACACATTCCTGTCACTGAAGGTCAGCCATAATTCTCACTTCCTGTTGTCTAGAAAATGGCCTTCTTTTCACCCTTCAAACCAGAGCCCTGGTGGAGATCAGCTTGGCCAGTTCAGATTGTGCCTCACCAGCATGAATCACCCCAGTCAATTTACTTACCTTATCTGAGAGTGTATCACAGAGAAAGGATTTGAGTTGCAAATCTCCCTACTGACCAGAAAGGGCATTGTGTAAGGTGAGTGGTACGCTTTCCCATAGAGGGGCAGACTCAATGGTAGATGGCAATCGGAATTCGGCCATTTTTAAGAAAGCACGCAGCTACGATTCTGCTCAACAACTCCATTGTTGTCAGCTGTGGGGCGTGCAGTGATTGGATAGACTGGGGTACCAGGATGATCACAGGAAGGAGTTGGATAGTACAAAGGGGACGCAGCTACTTGAGTATGGCCCCTTATGCTGAAGTAATAGCAAGCCAGAGTGCCGTTTGTTTTGTTTGTGTTTTGTGTATTTGCAGAGGACTGAACGCCTGGTAGCTGCAGCTAACCAGCCAGCATAACCACCCGGACCACTATTGACACTGTACAGCAACGCATCAGCAGTGAAGACACACTGCACATCAGAGCACAAATTGTTTGGGACACTGCATGCTTTTCCATGCACAAAGATTGGACTGTTTTGCTGCAATTTGTCTTTATTATTTGGGGATTGAAAACCCTCCACATACCCCCCAATACCGTCATTAGCAGAGGGCAGAGGGAAAGTAAATACGGAGGTTTGCAATTCAGCTTTCTTGTCTAGGCATTGACTGTTTTCACACACACCACTCTACATCTGTCACAGATTCCAGTAGTTCCTCGGTCAAGACTGGCAACTCAGCACAGCTGGGATTTAAGCCTCTATTAGTTGAACCACTAAGGACCTGTACAATACTGGCATGTTTTAATGAAGTTAAACTAAAAGTATCTTCTCAACAAAAGCTAGTCCAGACACACCCTGATGGATATATTTATCAGAAATTCAACACATGTTTTCATGTTGTTGGGCTGAATATTCTAGAGCTACCCTGCTTTGTCAAGCATGTTATGACCTCAGTGTTTACAATCCTCAACAGCTGGATGTTATTAAATTTTACTAATTTGCTTTACTTATTATCAGGAATTCTTCATTTGGCTAGTGACCCGGAGGGCCCTGGAAGAATGTGGCATGCATGCACATTGATAACAATTATTTTAACAATAGCTGGTCTTCTCCAGGCAATCAGAAGCAATTTCCAAATCGGTGTGAATATTTGAAACTGGTTAGTGTAGTTTAGCGGAAGAAAAAATGTAGGTCAGTTCTTCTTTTGTATAAGACATTTTCCACTTATATTGCACAATACCACTGTAACAAATTCAGTAACACAACAACTGTAATTGAGCACTTGGATTGTAGTTTTAAAATTGCTTACATATTGGATTTATATTGAAGTCCAAAACAGAAGCATGAAGCATATGATTAAAACACATTTGAAACTAAAAAGCTTCTATAATCTTCTATATTAGATTTCCATTAGAGGTGAAGCTTATATTTGCATGGCTTTGTTTCTGATTTGAATCAAAATATGGAAAAGTCCCACATTATCTACGTGCATATGTTGGGCTTTCTAGTCAGCAATACATTCTCCAGTTATTTATTTATTGTCCTGCTAACTATTGGACAAAAAGAAGCACGTTCAATGTGACAAGACTACAAGGTGTTTTAACCAGTCTTCAGTTGCTGCCTCTAAATCCCACTGGGAAGTTTGAGGTTGGAATGTACAGCCAAGTCTATTCACCTGAAGAGCCAGAAGAGTCATTACTTTTGAGGTTTGCACAAACCATAAGTCATTAGACTAACAAAGCAAAACCATGTGGAATACATCCCATTAACAGAAAAGTGCAAGAGCTACCTATTTCGAGAGTACAAAATAGAGACCTAAATATGACTAATAATAAAAAGAAACATTTTCAGTTGTGTAACACTCCAATACCATACATATAAAATTTACTGAATATACTGTTAATGTTAAATATGAGGAAACCATTGGCATGTATAACACTGTGAATTATCTTGCTTATGCCATGTGAGTCATCTTCAGGCACAATAGAGAATGATGTTAAAAAAAAAAACTTCAAAGCTCGTCTAAGCCATTTTAGATGTGGTGTGAGTTCAGAGGAACAAATTGAGGGAGCATCAATGTCAGGGATAATATCAAACGAAATCACATTTTCAAAGGAAGATCTAGAAGTACACAGCAAAGGCACCCATCCCCATCATGTGTTATAAGTAAGTATGAATTACTTTTTGGATAATATAACTTTACAAGGCAGACTTTGTATAATTTATTTAAGCTTGATATAACACGCAGTGTTTGGAATAGATTTTCAAGCAGGGAGACATTATTATTATATGATATACCTGGCTTTGAATGCTACCAGACATTGATCAATAACTAAATCCTTTCCTTTAGCCTTCGACCAAAGTGGTTATTCTTTTCCCATACTACACAAAAATCTAAAACATTTGGCAAGCTTTTTTTTAAGCTAGGATCATAGTCATTTTGTTTAACTGATATACAGTTGCAGACAAAAGCATTCTTATTACAAAGGTCACCAGTGCCTGAGGAAGAAACACAAGCCCATACCATCACACAACACTCACCATGGTCAAATAACACTAGGCAGGATGATTTTTTCTTTAAATTCTGCTTCTCTCTTCCTCCAAATATACTGTTGCTTTCTTGGTAAAAAAACAAGGTATTTTGGATTTGTCTGACCATAAAATTTGGTTGAAGAAATCATCAGGCTTCTTCAAGTATTCAATGGAAAACTCCAATCACTTTCTTTTGTGTATTGTTGTTAATAAAGGTTTACATCTTGGTTTTTGCCATCTTGACCATCTTGTATCAAATCTTTTGCAGTAGTCAGAGTGTTTTTCCAGGCTGCTCGAATGATTCTTCTTGCAGATTTTGTAGAAATCTTTCTTGGTCTTCTACACCTAGCACTAGTTGCAGTAGTTCCTGTTCTTCTGTGATTGTTAAAATAGCCCTGTGGCAAAAAGGTTAACAGTGTACAGGTGCAGGAGTTCAATAACACTATGTAACACAATTTTTTTTCCTGGTAGTAAGTGTTATTTCCTAATTGCTTATGCCTCAAAAGTATAGAAAATGGCTATTATTCCCCACAAACTTTGCTTTTGTGACCAGGACAGTGATATTTTGAAATGTACCTATTTCCAATGAGAAAACGGGCGAATGTGTGTCTTTTCGTTCACATAAAGTCAGAAAAAAACAACATATGAATCCAAATTAACATGTATTTATACTAAAGTAATACAAAAATGACTACAAAATATTTAGAAGTGAGTAGTTTTTCGAGATTTACGATTATACTGTATTTACAGTATAATCGTAAATCTCAAAAAACTACTCACTTCTAACTCTTTTGTAGTCATTTTTGTATTACTTTAGTATAACTTAGAATCATTTGCCTTTAATTGAAATCCAAAGCTCTTGTTACATACAAAATATGTGTTGAGTTTACTTGGAGACTTTCTCAGATGTTATCCAGTCAAGAGCATAAGAACATAACAAAAAGTCTCAACAACATGACTCGGTAGCCCATTCCATACGTTCATTACTCTCTGTGTGAAGACATATCTTCTTCCTTCCGTCTTAAGTTTATCTCCATTTAATTTCCAACTATATTCTCTGTCCTGGTTTTTGTACTATGCTTAAAGTTTTGGTTCGGGTTAACTTTGTCAACTCCTTTTAAGATTTGAAAGATCAATCAAGTCCTCCTTGATTCTTCTTTGTTTCAGGCTAAATAGATTGTTTTAGCCTTACACTGTAGCTCAGTCCTTTAAGCTTGTGTAGTTGCTCTTCTCTCTCCAATAACACGTATTCCAGCTGCGGTCTCACCAGTGCATTAGCCAAACCTCATCATTACCTCCTTTGATTTGTACACTGCTATACCCAAGTGTACAAGAAGACTACTATACACTTTGTTGTGCTGTCAACAAGACTATTTAAGGTCCTTAGGCCTGGTTGGATGTGTAAAATAAACAAAATAGGCACAGGTGTTCAGGCAGGATCTCTGTCTAATTTATTGGTGGAAATACCAACTGACTGTAGTTACGGTTCTGAAGTGTGGAGACATGGAAGTGAGATAATATTATGTTAAGAGCATAATGGCTCATGAAGTACCTAGAATGATATGCTTGTGTATATTGAGATGGATAAGTACGGGACTTTTCATATCTCTCCTGCAGGAGATTCAGAATTTGGGCTAAGGGTAATATATTCTAGCAAAATGCAGACCTCGCCGAGATAAGAAGATTGTGATTGTGACAGATGTCAGAAAAGAAAGAGCACAGTTAAGAAGGGAGATTGCACAGCCTGTTTTCTTATATGGTACCATGCTTATGGCAGAATTAACTCAAGATAACCGACCCATATTCCTGAAAGGAAAACAAAATAGTGAGGGAAACTTGTCTTAAGTAAATCCCAGCTGAAAGCCCAGAATGTATAAAGTGTAGGGAGAAAATAGGAGTTTCAATACATCGTCATATCTAATCAATTTTACACATAATGTTTATTTTGCATGCACTGTTAAAAGTAATTTTATTCAAAGTGTAATGATATTTTTGAGTTTTATATTTAATTGGGAACTGAGCTTAATGTTAAACCTAATACTGGAAAGCCCTTCAATGTTTTATAGTCCAAAATGTTAAAATCTCCCCCTTTAAACACATATATTGCATTTGGTTATACAAAGAAAGAAACAAATCTAACCTCTTATCTGCCAGACCACAAGAAAATGTCACTGTGGAAGGGTGGTGGGTAATTCACTGACACGGGAGATAGAAAGGTGTACTTGAAAACACAGCACAGATGCCCAGTTTAATTAAGGAGGGTGCTTCTACTTTTTAGCCCGCAGAGAGCGCTGTTGACCATGGCCAGCTTACCAACGATGGTAGACTGGACCACAGGAATACCAGAGGTGGTACCAAGTCCAAGTACGGGCACACTCACAAAGGAAAATAAAACACAGTAGTCAAACTACAAATAAAAGGTGCTGCACTCGACGGTGTTACCCCAGCCATCGCTACCCGCGCGGCCTGGGTCTCCGTCATGGACCCGTCGCTCCCTCAGCCTGCTGTAAGAAAACTTAGAGGGGTCTGCCCAAAGTTTCCCTGCTATCACTATGTTTCTTTTGTTCTCTTTTTCTTTTAGAGTTTTGTCTCCCGACTGTTCTTGGTCCCGGAACAGAGCTTCGCACGCTCAGCACGTCCTAGAAGGGCAGACCTGAGGAAACAGCAGAATGTTATTTTATAAGGGTAGCAATCCCCCCAAGACCCGCCCCCCAGCCACTCAGAGATAGGGAAAGCCACACACCCTCTCTCCCACCTCTCTGTGTCATTGCCATGACCATCAGGCGGATATTGTATGGCTGATGCACTCTTCCTGCAGCACTGAATACACCAGAAGAGTCAGCACAGATCTCCCCCTGTTACAGTCACCCTCTCCAAGCTTCAAAGGGACTTAATTCATTTATTATACTGGAAAGAGACTTCCTGGAACCAGGACTGGCATTTAAAGGGTTAATGGGCAACAGCGACATCTAATGGATTAAACGGACAGTACACTTTGGTAATCGTATCAATGAACAGAGATAAAAGAATCTTAGCATGTCTAAAAAAGTTATTTGTTGTTGTTTTGAATTAAATCCAATACAATATAAATGTACATGGGCATGAAATGTTATTTTATGTAAAACCATAACTCAGTATTATGTATAATTGACAAAAGTCATAAAAGTATTTTCTACAGTTATTTTACTACAAATACTCAAATGTTTAGGATAGCTAATTATTTTTACCACCCCCACGCTGACTCGGGAGCAGCGACGACAAACACATGCTGTCCTCCAAAGCATGTGCTGTCAGCCAACTGCTTCCTTTCACACTGCAGATCCACCATGCAGCCACCTAAGAGCTACGGCGTCAGAGGACAACGCAGTTCTGGCCAGCTTACAGGCAAACTCACAGACGCCCAGCCAAACTACAGGGGTCTCTGGTGTGCGGCAAGCCGAGGACACCTTGGTCGACCCATCCACGGTTGGCAGTGGAATAGCCTGGACTCGAACATCCAGGCTATAGGGCACAACATGCACTCCACACAGAGCACCTTCACTGGATGGACCACTCAGGAGTCATAGTTATACTTTTAAACCTGTGTCTGCGTTTGTTTTTGTTCTGTTACTATACACTGTACTAATTAATAATCCAGTATGACATTGTATCCATGTTACATTTTCACCAGGATTGATGGATCTGAACTCAATGGATATTACTCTATATAGTCCATTGTGTGTATTTCTATTGCGATTATTTCCATTTGGGGACAATAATTGGAATACAAATTAAAACAAAATTAGTAGTTGGGATTAATTAAGTTAAATGTAATAAATTATATTAAGTCACTATCCGCTACAAAAATAAAACAAGTTTAAAACGCACTGCTTATCAACATGACACTCAGTACTGCATCTCCAGCCCTGCCACACCACAAGCTTGTTGTATTTATTACATAAGAACATAAGAAAGTTTACAAACGAGAGGAGGCCATTCGGCCCATCTTGCTCGTTTGGTTGTTAGTAGCTTATTGATCCCAAAATCTCATCAAGCAGCTTCTTAAAGGATCCCAGGGTGTCAGCTTCAACAACATTACTGGGGAGTTGATTCCAGACTCTCACAATTCTCTGTGTAAAAAAGTGTCTCCTATTTTCTGTTCTGAATGCCCCTTTGTCTAAACTCCATTTGTGACCCCTGGTCCTTGTTTCTTTTTTCAGGCTGAAAAAGTCCCTTGGGTCGACACTGTCAATACCTTTTAGAATTTTGAATGCTTGAATTAGGTCGACACGTAGTCGTCTTTGTTCAAGACTGAACAGATTCAATTCTTTTAGCCTGTCTGCATATGACATGCCTTTTAAGCCCGGAATAATTCTGGTCGCTCTTCTTTGCACTCTTTCTAGAGCAGCAATATCTTTTTTATAGCGAGGTGACCAGAACTGCACACAATATTCAAGATGAGGTCTTACTAGAGCACTGTACAGTTTTAACATTACTTCCCTTGATTTAAATTCAACACTTTTCACAATGTATCCGAGCATCTTGTTAGCCTTTTCTATAGCTTCCCCACATTGTCTAGATGAAGACATTTCTGAGTCAACAAAAACTCCTAGGTCTTTTTCATAGATTCCTTCTCCAATTTCAGTATCTCCCATATGATATTTATAATGTACATTTTTATTTCCTGCGTGCAGTACCTTACACTTTTCTCTATTAAATGTCATTTGCCATGTGTCTGCCCAGTTCTGAATCTTGTCTAGATCATTTTGAATGATCTTTGCTGCTGCAATAGTGTTTGCCACTCCTCCTACTTTTGTGTCGTCTGCAAATTTAACAAGTTTGCTTACTATACCAGAATCTAAATCATTAATGTAGATTAGGAATAGCAAAGGACCTAATACTGATCCCTGTGGTACACCACTGGTTACCACACTCCATTCTGAGGTTTTTCCTCTAATCAGTACTTTCTGTTTTCTACATGTTAACCACTCCCTAATCCATGTACATGTGTTTCCTTGAATCCCAACTGCGTTCAGTTTGAGAATTAATCTTTTGTGCGGGACTTTGTCAAAAGCTTTCTGGAAATCTAAATAAACCATGTCATATGCTTTGCAATTATCCATTATCGATGTTGCATCCTCAAAAAAATCAAGCAAGTTAGTTAGAACATGCCTGTTCTGAGTTGTTCATACTGATAAATCATCTCCTGATCATTCGATTGATCACCAAACTCCTCAATGATGCTATCCAAGTCATTATTTTATTACTAAAACATTTAAAAAAGCTTGGCAAATTCCTAAGATTTTCTTTTGACGTGGTGGATGTGGAAGCAGCAATCTTGGTTGTTTATGTCTGTGGTGAAGGGCCTATGCATTTAGTTCAGATCCGCCAGCTTGTCTCGGCTGCTCTCAGCCATTGAAAGCTTTTCTCTGCTTTTTTCAAAGAATAATGCCTGGGGAGCTGTGAATGATCGGACACAGGATCACAAGAGGTTAATGCATAGCAGGCTTATTAACTTTCAAACCCATTGTAACTACATAGCATGAGCAGATATAGTGACGTCAATCAAGTTGGCAGGGGTCAGACAGAAATAAATACCAAAGTCAATTGCCTCTAAATTGTTCTCAATCTTCGATGTCAACCTGAGCTTGTGACTTGATGAATCTAACCTTTGCAGCTTGAATCCTGAAAACTCTCTCACCTGTCCACTCTGCATTAATTACACCTCAAGAAGAGGGTAATGAGAATTCTCTGCCTGAAAAAAATATGTTTTATATGTATCTACTGTGATATCACTGTTAGTTTTAGTTGGGTGGATAAATATTGTTTTGTTCGCTTGAATAACGTTTTAAAGTAGGATTGTGCTCCTGAAAGGATAGGGCTGTGTTTTAAACCAAGAAGGTGTTTGAATTGAGAGCTTGAACTTAATAAACATAGTCTCTAAAAAATGAGGCTGCTCTCTCTTACGATTATAAGCCATTCAAATAGAATTCCACTCCTGAAAGATAGGGTTATTTTTTAAATAACATTTTTAAAAAATGAATTGAGATTGTGTGTATTCTTAACTGTTAGCGGTCCATTTATTCAGCGCTTGTCAAGCGTGTCAGGTCCAATTTATTTTCACACACGCTGTTTATTTTACTGTTGCTGTTTAAAATTTTTTTTTCAGAGTAAAACAGGTTTAAAAGGCCCTGCATAGCAAAAGGACACTCAGTACTGCATCTCCAGCCAAGCCCCACCCCTTGTTCACTGTATTTTTCACATATCTCTTCATTGTCGTGCATACTGATAACCCTTCCCTTGATCACTTGTTTTATCAATAATGTGACCAAGTCATTATTTTATTACTATAACATCTCAAAAAGCTCTGCAAATGTCTGTGATATTCTTTGAGCACTGGATGCGGAAGCAGCTATCTTGTTTATTTATGTCTGTGTTATCTCTGTGGTGCAGGGGCTAGGTGTATTGCTCAGATCCGCCCCTTTTTTTCATTTCCTATCAGTCACTCTGCCATTCTCAACTTGACTAGAGACCTGTGCTTGACGTCTTTTTGATGATGTCGGACATGATCCGACATTCGACTGGAAAGGGAAAATTATAATGTCGGACCTGGTCCAACATAGGGCCGCAAAGGGTTAATAAACATGGTCTCTCTGAAGGAGGCTGTTAGCCTTCTATACTTATTGTAGTAACTGGTTTTTGTTCCTCTTAAAAAGGTTTATCGGGTTGTTTAAGCTCATTTCATACAAGCCTAGAGTATGAATATTTAATTTCCCAGCCTACCAGGATAAATGCCCACGCTATGCCTTCCCTTACGAGGCACGAGCGTGACAGTAGACTTAGAGTAAGGAGCAAGGTTCAGAAAAATATAATGTTATACATCCCCATGTGTTCCTACAACTGTTTAAATAACGTACCTGTCATTTTTCTTTTCATTGTTAACATCCTGACAACTTTTTACACTTATAACTTTGAAGTGTGTTTCAAAGCTCTTTTCAAAATGGCCACTCTAGTGCACTGGGGTTTGAGATCTGTCCTTTAACACTAGAGAAACCGGAGATATACTCATACCTAGAAGCACCGCAGCAGTCTTTCTGACGGCTGTGTTCAAAACACTGTAAATTGTATAACGAAAGGAGAAACAGTCGGATGTTATTATTATTATTTATTTTTTTATTGAGTATGTAGATATGAACATTTATTTTAAAAATCAATACAAGAAATCGTAAAAAAAAATAAACATCTGAACAGACATCGGTTTACAACATACACATTTATAAAACTGAAACGATAGCAATACCTTTTCAACAGATGTGTAAAAGCAACTGAACAATGTAGATAAATAAACTTAGGAGAAAACATTTTACAGAATCGCACAGCACAAGAATTTATATAAAAAAGCAAAATGTATTTTTCTTTTTTTTTGACAAAATGGTATTCCTTTACCTTGAGTCTAAGGCTGGTCACAATCAACACAGATAATGCGCTTCTCCACACCGCCTTTCTGCATAGGGCACTGCTACCTGAAGTTTTATTTTTATGGCTCTTGCCAACCTGGCATTAGTGTCTCTTGCGGCTCTCAGCGGGGCTGACAGCTTCAGCTGTTGGTACACGCTTGGCAGTCTCCCTCTGTTCCAAATGCTTCTTGCGAAGTTACTGTGCTAACTGTAAAACATATTCTCTCCTTGGTAAATTTCTCAGTGCATTATTTGTAAAGTACCCAGCTGCTGCTAGGTCCAATACATTGTAAAACACCGGAAAAAAACACTGTCGGGAGCCAGCTTTCACAAAATACTTCCGTGCCATCTGATCCAAAACATCAACTCCATATTTTCTTGCGTGGTAAAACTAAACTGGCATTTATTTTCACTAGTCCCGATGCTAATTGTCTGACCAAAACAGCACAGGAATAGAATAGAAAACATATTTTGCCAGCAAGCACTTCAATTAGACAACATAGAACCACATACCAACAGAAAACATTTCTTTGTTAGACTGGATAGGATATAGGTTAGTACTGTATTACTCGTTCCTTTAGACAATATTTTAGGTTTGAAATATGTGAAAATGCTAAGGGGTTCACAAACTTTTTCTTGGCACTATATATATATATATATATATATATATATATATATATATATATATATATATATACAATTAGGGCTGTCAATCAATTAAAGTTTTTGATCGATTAATTTATGGGCATTAGTAGAATAATCGGTAGATTAATCTGTGCGCATTTTTAATAAAGGTAACGATCTTATAGTGGCTGTTTTGCATAGTAATACTAAAAAATCAGTGGAATAAAAATAAATAAATAAATAAATAAAGCCCAATGGGAGTTTGGTCTTTTTAATCTACCATTATAGGTACAAACTTGGCTTCCTTTCTATACTGTGCATCTAGATGAACCCTAGGCAGATTAAGCCATTCAGAATCTTGTTACACGTACCCGAGAATACAGTGGCTATTGACAAGTGAATGCTTAACATGCTGTTGTAGCCAGAAATCAGAAAGTAATTCCTCACAATTGCCTCTATGTGAGGAATTGGTGCCTTCTGACTGCAAGTTCTTGCTTGCCAAAGTAAATAACAGAATCAATCAAGCATTTAAGAACCTCATGATTTTTTCTTACTTGCTCATTGTGATGTATTGGAACCCTACACTTCTACTCGTCCAGCTGAACATCAATCCGGGTTCGTCCAAAAGTTTTGAGTATAACAGTGGCTCCCAAGTGACTTTGGGAACACATGTTTTTGTGCTGACTTCGTTAAACATCCTAGATTGCTGTACCCAGTGCTGCTCCATATCACAGAACTGAACTGAACTGAACAAAATACAGTTCCAGAACTATACCTTTTTTAATTGACAGCTACCGTTAAGCACCGGATAGCTTTCATAATTAGAATTTTGGAAGTGGTGAGTATATCCACTTTTTCTGAGAAAGTTCTTCTTGAAAATTCATTCATTATGACTTTTTTTTTTAATCTGTCAAAAGCAATTTGAAATATTACTTCTAAGTTTTCAAATATAATTCTCAATAATGGTCTCACACAAAATTTAGCTATTCTTACACCCTTCCCCTGGCATACCTATGTCCCGCCTCAGCTCACTAATGATTGGACAGCTGCAAAACCAGGACAGATCTTTGACTTTCCAATTGGATAAACTCTGAATTATGTCCCGTCTCTATTCACTAAGCAAAATATCACAAAGTACATTGCCAAATATTATGCAAAAAAAAAAATTATAATAATAATAATAATACAATTTATTTGTATAGCGCCCTTAAAAGCAGTCATCTCAGAGTGCTTCACAATTAATGGTACAGCAATAAATAAACAGATTATGCATAAAAAACACAAGGAAGTAAAACAATCATATAAATCATAAAGATGCCTTTCTAAAAAAAGTAAGCCTTTAAAATAACTTTAAAAGGTCTCAAAGAAGCTGAGTCCCTGATCTCTAGTGGAATGGAGTTTCATACTTTGGGGGCACAGAAGGCCCTGTCGCCCATAGAGTGCAGGCGAGCAGGCGGGACACACTGCAGACTGAAATCAGCAGAGCGGAGGTTGCGAGTGGAAATGTAAAAAGATAACAGATCTGACAGATAAGTCAGAGCTAGCCCATGAAGAGCCTTATATGTTAGCATTAAATTTTTAAAATCAATTCTAAACCTGATAGGCAGCCAGTACACGGCCTCCAAGACAGGAGTGATGTGATCTCTTGAGCGGGACAGAGGCAAAATTCTGGCTGCAGAATTTTGAACAAATTGAATTTTAGTGAGGATGCTATTAGACACCCTAGCGTTACACCCAGCAGGGCGTTACAGTAATCAATCCTGAAGAAAACAAAAGCATGAACCAGTTTTTCAGCTGCAGATAGAGAAAGCATGGGACACAGTCTGGCAATATTTCTAAGGTGAAAAAAGGAAACCTTGACAGTATTCAGCGATTCAAAAGTTAACCCAGAATTGAAAATCACACCCACATCTTAGATCTGAACTCAAGCATGGTTCCATCAACAGACAGATTTAAAGCATTGGCTTTACCTAGCTGGCGGGGAGTACCTAACAGCATTACCTCATTCTTGTCACAATTAAAATGTAAAACATTTTGAGACATCCAATTTTTTATATCAGAAATACAGGCAGTTAGGGCAGAGGCAGCAACATTGATATCAGGTTTAGAATTAATATAGATTTGAGTATCGTCTATCGAGTATCGAAGTTGTTTTTATTAAAATTATTTTTTTATTTAAAATAACAGTATAAACAGTATAACTAAACATTTATATCAACTATTTTATATATCATCTTAGCATACATGCAAAGAAACTTAGCTGTGGTGGATCGAAGATCGCTGTTAACCTTGGGGATGTCAATTCCTGTGAATCGGATCCCTGGACCCGGGCTCCCAGGCACCTGATCTTTGTGCCTGGATCTCATGGGGCCTTGTTTCCAGGTTGCTGCATCACCAGGCACAGTGGTTTACCTGGTTTCCCATTCCACTCCCCCTGGTGCTGCAGCAGTCAGGTCAGTCCTGCACTCCTGGCACACTGTTCACTTCGCCGGGTCCCCTGTCACCAGTTCTCAGTTTATCCTGGAGGTTCCAGAATGCAGACAACCTGTCCCCCAACCCATTCCCAAGAAAAGCAATTTTGGAGATTTCTGTTGAAGTGCTTGGGGTTTAAAGAGGTCAGTGGATGGGACGGATGAGTTGGCCTTGGGATAGACAGGTGTGTGTGTCACACAAGGGGGAGTATGTCTGACAGAGCATAGAGCACATGGGGATGCACGTCTGTGTGGGTGGGTGTGTTTGGGGGCTTACATAGTGATGACATTGCTTGATTGTGTAAATGTGGAAGTGATTTATTGATTGTTTGATTGAGTGAGAAAAGTGTGGAATGTGGCCAGGTGGTGATTGAATAATTAATTGTCAATCAGCCCTGGCCACATGGTAACTCTAAAGAGTGAGAAAATCCTGTATGGCATGTTTATTTTGAGACACTTAATGTTTATACTTTACGACCTTTGAAACAGTCTTTTGTTTGTTTATTAGATTTTTAAATAAAACCAGATTTTTACTTTGTTCTTGAACCAAACTGTTTACACGTTTTTTTGTACAGAACCCCTGAAAACTGCACTAGACATGCACGACAAGCCCTTTTGAGCTTTGACAATGTCACAGATACAGTCACTTTAATATGACATAGCAGAGCACTGTAGGCATGTGGTATAGATGTAATCTGTTGGCATCAAAAGTTAATAGATTGTTTTTATCTAAGCTACAGACTGCCTTCCTAAATTAATCATAAAACAAGCATGTCTGTGCATAGCTTTATAGAAGATCCTTTGTCTCATAAGGAAAGATACAGAAGAGGTTGAGATCATGGTCAAAGAACTCAAGTTGAACAGGATGAACACCAAGTTTATTATTGACATTCTTATCCATTGAAAGAAAATCTATAGAAAAAGATACTAACAATGAATGACAAATTTCAGCATAATGACAGAAATGAATCCTTGCATATTGATAGTTCAGTTTTCAGAATGATGGATCAGTTTTCAGGCTTAATGTTTTTAAAAAAGTACAAAAAGGCAAATACATTCACAAAGTGTGTCATAAATGTAGAGAAAATAGGAACGGGGCTTACTAAAAACAACAATAAAACTAATACTTTAAAAACTCCCCGTCTCCAGGACTCCTTCAAAATCCCCAATGCCTTTTAAAAAATATTATAATCTAAAACAGTTAAAAGCACACTGTGATAAAAATACAATGATTCTTGGTTGTAAGTCTCCCTCCCAACCTGTGAGGATGCTAAGCAGCGAGAACAGTTCTCTGGACAGGCTGGCGTGACAGTGCTTTCCCAGGGTTGAAGGGAAGTCGGCCAGCTAGAAAGGGGACGGGACTGTTGTAATAATGCATTGACCCGAAAGGAAAATGTGGTGGCTGCAGATTGGAGAGGCGGTTGCACTCATTTACCAAGGGGTGATGTGTGATAGCATAAAAGGGGATGGAGAATCGCAATCTGTTCCTTCGCTTTGGTTACAAGAAAATAACCTGGAAGGACCTGTGCAGTATTGTGCTAACGTATCGTGAGTGTTTGTTTTGTCTTGTCTATAGTTGTTGCTTGCTGTATATTAACAGGTGGCTAACACTTTCCGGAGCTGTTGCCAAGGGCCAGCACAAAACTCAGAACAGCACTGCACTATTGTCAGGCAATCAAGTGTATCACCCACCACGAGCACTACAGAACGCATCCAGGACTGGTGACCGTGTTTGTACATTGTGGGAGGGATACTTCTGTTTATTATTTGGAACTGCAAACCCGTTATTTACCCCGTGCACTACACATTGCTGTGTATTGCCGGGGATCATTATTTGGTCACCAGACCTGGATTGTATATAAATAAAAGTACTTTTCTAACTGGATTGCAAATTTCTGTCTGTTCATTGCGCACTGCATCACTCCTGCAGCTGTACATAATCAATCACTTTGCCACACATACACACAAATGGAGAGGGAGACAGGAAGCACAGCAGGAGCCTCACTCTAAATGACAGTGGCTGTTTTCAGTCATTTTTCTCCCCAACCCACCGCCGAATACAAACAAGTCCAAAACCTTTTCTGCTCCTGTTGGCTGAGCGTCCAGCGTCCACTCCAGAAAAACCCAAAACTCACTTCACACTGGACCAAAAACAATCTCTCGAATGGATGAAATCAGGCACTTTTATAAAAGGTGCTCAGCTTCTTCAAATTATTCAATTAGTACCCATGGGGGATGAGAACAGGAGAGCATCAATGTGCCAGTGAGATCTGTGCAAATCTATAACAAAGTAACATGCCAAAATAAACGTGCTTTATTAACGAGTTAAAATCAAACAAACAAAGTAACATTAAATCAAATGTGAATAAACTACAATAACAAAATCAAAAGTACCAAAATAAAGTGACGTGATTCACCTCGTTACACTAAGATAGGGACAGTCAAGTTCTACCGGTGCTTCGTCATCCCACTATCTACGTGGGGGATTTCAACAGCCACCATTCAGACTGGGGATATGAGGATGACGGCCTTGTTACTTGGGCCACCAGAAACGACATTATCCTGTCATATGACCCAAAACAACCAGGTTCCTTCCACTCAGCCCCCTGGTCCAAAGACTACTCACCGGACTTATGATGGGCGAGCACTATGAATGGTCGTTCCCAACCTATTGCCAGAACGATCCTCAGTGACTTTCCACATTCCCAGCACAGACCATCACTGATACATATTGGTCTGTGCCTACCAACAATCCGCAGCTCAAACAAGCTTCATTGGAACTTCAGAAAGGCAGACTGGAAGAAGTTTAGTGAGATAGCCGACCGCAGCATTCCAACGATTCCACTTTGCATCATTCCGGTTGAAGAGGCGTATAACCGCTTCCGTCAAGCAATCTTCAAAGCAGCAACTTCATTAGACCAAGAGGCCGAAGACCGGTGTACATCCCGTGCCTGGACAATGAATGTGAGGCTCTGTTGAAAGAGTAAGAAGATTCAGGAGACCCAGAGTTTGCCGACCAATTGTTGGAATCACTGGATGCAGCCAGAACAGCGCGCTGGGAGGAATAAAGAAGTAACCTCGATTTCACCCACTCAAGCAGGAAGGCATGGAACTTGATCCGCTGACTTGGTACATCCCAGAAACCTCCTTCATGTAGCTGCCCAGGAGTGACGGCAAACCAGGTGGCCACTCACCTGATAGAGGTTTGTAAAGCACCAATCAAGAAACAATGGAAGAGACGTGTAAGAGACGAGTGAAGGAATAGTGGTCAGGTCACAGTTAATTCAGTCACACCTGCTGAATTGGCAGAAGCTCTGAACAGAATGAAATCTGGAACCGCCATGGGCTATGACAACATACCCCCAGAATTCCTGAAGCATTTAGGACCACGGGTAAGGTCATGGCTGGCTGGGTTTCTAACACGTGTCCTGTCAGAGCACCACATGCCACGAGTTTGGCGATGCTCAAAAGTCATCGCTATCCTGAAACCGGGTAAGGACCATCGCGTCACAGCAAGTTACAGACTTATATCATTACTTTCAGTATGCTACAAGGTCCTGGAGCAGGTGATCCTTAAACACATCACCCCAGATGTTGAGTGGATCCTCCCAATTGAACAAGCAGGTTTCAGAGCAGGAAGAAGTATATGTATAAGTATATGCTCTAGCTACCTTCATCAAAACGGCTTCCAGCACTTTTCTCTTGGATTTAACTGCAGCGTACGACACTGTCTGGTGCACAGGCCTCTTGTTAAAGCTGGCAAAATCCTTGTCAGCTTGGGTTCCAGATGTCATGGAGTTCCTGCTGCGAGACCGGAGGATACGAGTACACATGGGTGAAGAAGTGAGCAGGTGGCAGATTCAGCAGAACAGTCTCCCACAAGGATCTGTTCTCGCACCCACTCTCTTCAATGTGTATGTCTCGGACCTTCCTCGTACAATATCTAGCAAGTTCATGTATGCGGACGACATCTGCTGTGCCACTCAAGCCCAAGCTTTCGAAGAACTGGAAGAGCGTCTCAACATCGATATGGCAATCTTATCCGACTACTGCAAAAAGTGGCAACTCCAACCAAGCATCACAAAAACTGTATCAGCAGTTTTTCATCTGCACAATGCAAGTGTTTCACGGGAACTGAATGTAGTCCTAGATGGTAAACGTCTTAAGTGCGATCACAGCCCAGTTTACCTCGGTGTTACCCTGGATCGTTCACTGACATTCCACGACCACCTGATAAAGACAGCCGCAAAAGTCTGCGCATGAAACAACTTCCCGAGTATGTTGGCAGGCATATCATGGGAAGCACGAACACCAGTCCTCCGGTCCACAGCCCTTGCTCTCTGCTACTCAACAGCTGAGTACTGTGCCCCAGTCTGATGTCGCAGTTCGCACGCAAAGAAAATTGACACTCAGCTGAACTCAACAATACGGACCATCTACGGCACTTTTCACTCAACTCTGGTCCAGTGGCTACCGGTGCTGAGCAACATCACACCTCCGGCGCAAGGAAGCAGTGGTCAAAATTGTCAACAAGATCCAGGATAACAAGGCACTACCATTGCATGACTTTATCCTCCATCCACCAAAGGTCCGTCTGGAATCTAGACGTCCAGTCTGGCTGTCACTTCCTGACCCTGATTGGTCATCAACAACCCAGTGGCAAGAGGAGTGGTTCCAGAGCGACACTCACAACCAATTCCTCATTGTCAACCCAACAGACCGCCCTCCCAACTTTGACCTGCCACGCCAAGATTGGACTTCACTCAATCGCTATCGTTCTGGTCACGGTCAGTGTGCAGCGTGTCTCTATGACTGGTGCCTTGTAGACAGCCCACTCTGCTCATGTGGGCAGAAACAGACAATGCTTCACGTTGTGGCGGACTGCCCGCTGACAAGTTTCCCTGGTGGACTCTGTGCTCTACACACAGCTGTTGATTCAGCAGTTGCTTGGCTGCGCAAGAACAGCACACGCTAACTAAAATGGAATGGGTCAGATTTATTGTAAGACCGATCTAAACAGATTAAGCTGTTTAGATTTAGGCATACAGGAAGACAAGCTACAGAAATATGCAATGGAAATGATGGAGAAGAAACACTACATTGCCACTTCATTAGGATCTGTATGCTCAATTGTATTTGGCATCAACCTGAATTTGAGATGCAAATAAGGTTGGTCATGTGATGTGCACTTTAAGCTGTGGAAAAAGAGACGTGATAGCGGATGCATGTCGCACAGGGAATGAAGGAGAAACAATCACCAAGAGAGACAGCTGTTGCAGCAAACAGTTAATGACGCACAGAGAGAAAAGACAGAGAGTTATCAAGTCCAAAATATTAATGACTGAATGGCTTCAAGGCAGCACCAACACCTTGTGGAATATATGCCACATTGTATTTTGTGTTTTCCCAAACTATGATACAATTATTTCTCAGAGCCTCATCTTCATGTAAAATTTACATCTTGATGTGGGAGTTGTTGCAAGATTTATTCACTGCCTTGTTCTTGAAAAAGCTGTGCATACCTTGACAGATTGACAGGTCTTATTGGTAGCAAAGTGTGCACGAAAACCATAATTCTAACCACTTCAGCATTCCTTTGAATGGTTGGAAACCACAAAGCACACATAAAGCTTATGTTGAGACATCCACTAATGGATCTGCTCCATCACTCCATGATATATATATTGTTATGGTGACAGTGTACTTTTATCCAAAGCAGCAATTAATAATGCTATTTGTTGAAATTGTATGTCTTATTTTGGATAATTGCAGTTGTGAACTTTACAATTTTTTTCAACTTCTTGCCATGCCAGTGATTAATTGTTCTGTTTTCTTAAGCTTCTTTTAGTGAAAGTATTTCTTCATGCATTATATGATACAACTTTAGTACAGAATGGCTAGTTTAAATCAGACACAGTTAAATGAAAAGGTAGTTTGGCAAAACGTTCTTTACAATTAAGTATCTTGAGTAGAAGTACTAGACGTATTGTAAGTATTCCCAGTGTCTTGTTCCATAATATCACAAAAATCAAAACCTGGTATAGTACTATTTAATTAATGTACATATATAATGTAGTATACAGGTTTATTACAGAAGAAACAATATAATACAATGTAACATGTAACTAGTATTGTACAATACTATACAGTATGTAACATTCTCTTATTTAATACAGTAACTATGTTGCCTTGAATAGGCAAGATTGTCAGTTAAATGAATTATAAAAAATAAGACATGTAATATACTGAATATTTCTGTGCTGTAATTAGTAAAAAACTAATACAGTACAGTAATACATTAGAAAAATAAAACTGATAAAAATATACAAGTCAGTAAACATTACCATACCGTCTGTCATTTCAGGTACAGTAATCATGCCTGTACGCTGTTTTAAGAAGTCTTTTAGGCCCTGCCCACATTAACATTTTAGAACTGAGTTATTAGCAAGTTAAAGGGTTTTATTTCGACTTAATTAAATTAAAGAACATCTTATCCGCCCCAGATTTTCCCTTTGTGCAAATGCTCATCTAATTTATTTACTGTGGTGTGGGCTATTTTTCCCCTATAAAAATTATTCCCCTTTTGATTACTTAGGGAGGTCAATCATGATTTTAGATTTTAATAAAATAAACAATGAAGTGGCTTCTGCAAACAGTTTTCATTTAACTTAAACATATCTAAAATGAAAATACTCCAAGAAATGTTTTTAAACGTTTAAAAAGGCTTTTAAAACACCAGAATTAGCTTCTTGTTTGGCAGGCTGCCATCTTGTTTTTTTTTGTTTTTTTATTAAATCATTTACATGTTTTAAAAAAAAAAAAAAAAACACTTTACTCCAGAGTGATTGGCAGTTTAAAATGGGAGAAAAGTTTCATGCAAAGAAGCAGTCCTCATAAAAACCAGGCACCTCCGTGTCTGTGATATTTTTTAATACGGCACTGTGACAGACTGGCGAGTGGATAGAGGCCCAGAGACAGACTGCAGTTCAAAAAAATAATACTTTTATTATAAATAAGCACAAAATAAAAGGTCACAAGGGCCAAAACACAGGTATTTAAGCACAAAAACACAAAGCAAAACTTACAGAAAAGGTTTCCAGGCTGGGCGATGCCTTCAATGGATCAGAAAATATAAAAACAAACCAAAAAACCAGCAAGCACAACCATTCACTTGCTTCCTCAGCTCCCTCCTCTTCCTAAAGGGCAGCTGAGGCCTCCTTATATGTCAGGTGGCTGGGTGCTGATTGATTGTTAATTACTCCAATGAACCCCAGCCACCTGAACACAATAAACTAAGGCAGGTAGGGGAATTTAACCCAAAATCAGCTCAAACATACGTAAATATTTTGATACGCACTTGTAGTTGATATAATTGTATATGAATATATAGTTATATATTTTAATTCATGATAACTCTGATAATCTTACAACGATTTCAAAATGGCTTTATTCGTAATGTGCACTCCCATAGGAGCCAATGTCGTCCACGCTGTGTTCACCGGCCGTATACTTAGGCACTTTCTCGTAGTTCATCCATTCTGCCCCAGAGTTCAATGAAAATAAACAACAACATTTAGGAGGGGGGAAAAAGAATGTGTATACGTTACAGTGGTTTCTAAGATACAGTCATCCAGCGAAGTGTTTTTTCTACAACAGCTGGGTTAAACTAACCTGGTTTCATTACTGCAAACTGGACAAAAACTGCTGAGGTAGGGTTCAGGTAAATCAGTTTTGAACTTGGTTGTCGATTTTTTTGATCTAATGTGGACAGGGCCTTAGACGACTGCTTCAGTGACTGCTGCTTTTTAAACTTGAGCTCTTTAAAAACATAATTCTGACTGCTTTCGTCCCTTTAAGATTTCTCCAATAATGTGCAGTTTGTCCTTAAGTGAAATTGACAATTATTTAGCACTGGCCATGATAATACTGAATAAATTATAGTTATAGAGAGCAAAGTCTAGTTCAAACAACAAGAAGTTGGCTTGCGAGTACACAATATGAAGCACAGACCACTGCATGCCATCGCTGTGCATGTGTAATAACAGGAAGTATGTACTATCAGAGAATGTACTAAAAGGAGAATTTAAACAGGATTTAACAATTTTATTCGGTTCCATGATACTGGTTCTTTATATCAGTGTGTATATTATATCCCAGGTACCGGTACTTTGTAAATGGGTTTGACTGTGTGTGTGTGTGTGTGTGTGTGTGTTCATTCAACTTTGAATGAGTGCTAAGCTATATGCGAGTGCTAAGCTATGACATATTTGGTAAAAAAAAAAAAAAAAAAAAAAAGTTTTGGGATCATTGGATCTGACTCAAAGCTTTTTAAAAAAAAAAAAAGATTTATGTTCTAAATGTATTTTTCATTAAAAACATAGTTGATATCAATGATGCTGATTGGTAATGATATTTGTCAAAAACATACTGATCAACTTGATATAACGTTCATGAGATTCCTGATATAGCAAGGCAAATAATAACACAGAAGTATGTACAGTATAAACTACATTTGTCCCTTTAAAGTGAACTTGTGACACTCCTGTGAGTACAACATTACAGTAATAATAACAGTAATTGTTTCGCGGTGGTATCTGCTGTGTTTGATGACTCCTTTAATGTGGCACAAACATGCAATAATAGGATTGAATTTAATGTGAAAGGCATTCAATTATTTGAAATTCCTGCTTTTCATTTTGGTTTTATTTGCAGACATTGATCCTTGGTTTTGTAAGCCTACATACATGCCAGATGGGGAAAGGATATTAGAGTCTGATTATAAATTAGCCAAGCATGCTAGCCTAGTACAGAAAAGAAAAATACATTAAATCTCCTGCTTAAGGGACTGCAGATATAAACCTGTGCAGAATTAATTCACCTGTGTGCTTAATATAAACAAGGTTACTTTATTGTTCATTGAGTGGTTTGGTATTTGTAATGCTTACTAATTTATGTTTGTTTATCTGACCTTTGGTAAAAGGAAGGGCCTTTGCTCAATACTCATTGTGCTGGTGCATTTGATTAAAAAGAGTTTGGTTATTTTAATAATAATATATTGACAAGTGCCTGAAGTACAAACAGTGCACTGCATAAAATGGTGATTCTTTGTTCATTTTTTAAACTGCATACTGCTATCCATTATTGAACTGCAAAGTTTCAAATTACAGGTTGTTTTTTTGTGTTTTTTTTTTTTTTTTTGGGGGGGGGGGGGCGGTGCATTTGAGAATATTACTGGCTGGTGCTTTATAAAGAACCCAAATTATGGAGATAGTGAGGTATCAATAACCCTTCAAAAAATCTTAATTGACATTTGCCCTGAGAAATATTCTTAACTTAAATCGTAAACACAATTATATTAAATGTGTACTACATTTATAGGAGCTTGGCTGTCCAGGTTAAGAAAAACAACATTTAAAAAATGAGAATGCTTTATTCAGAATGTTTGGAAAAGCTGCAGGGTCTATTCCATTCCATTCCATTGCAAGGTCCTTCATTATTTAATTGATCTTCAACAGGGTCAATTCAGTAAATAAGGAGCTGGTTGTAATAAAGTCCTACAGCTAGCCTTATAGCTAATGTCTTGTTTTCATCTGTCACTGGGGTTTAGTTGAAATTGATTCTGTTTGTTTCCATTCCAGTTGTGTGATATCAATGTGATTGGAACCGGGACTCCCACAGTAGGCGTTTCAAATAGGGACTGAGATTATCCGATCCTGCCCAGCTGCTCTAATGGAGCAAGTGACATAACAAGCATCTATATCCAAATGATGTGCAGCAAGGCAGATGTTCCTAAAACGAAAAATAAAATAATCAGGAGCAGTGCGCCTAAACAGAAAAACATTTTCTGTAAATCGGGGTTAATATCATTGAGAGAACTCACTACCCTGTGATCCTTGCTATTAACATCCGTGAGCATTTTGTTTTTTCCTCTGATGGATAAGGAGGCTATCCAACTTTGATCACAGGTTGGACTGAGATCAGGTTTTTCAACACAAGCCCAGGCATTTAGCATCCTGGTCAATAAATGAATACTTCTCTGCCAACCCGAAGGGTTTTGTTATTTCATGACAAGTAGTCAGGTTGTCAGTCTAACAATTCAACGACCACACTTTCAAAAGAGAAATGCTGGGTACTCAAAATCTAAATACAGACAGCATTTACCCTAAAATATGCATGCAGGTTTGTATAATAAACCAACTTGAAAACAACAACAAAACGTTATTGGTCAAGCAAGAATACAAAAAAGTGTTTGCTGTCTGAATGAATGATTTATCGCTTTCGAGTCTGCAGGGGCTGTTGGATTTTAATCAGTAAAAGGAATAAAATGGTTTCCCAAACCTTCAACAATGTGCAGCCTGAAATGCAGGCCATGATATCATTTTTACTGTTTTCCTCTAGTTGCCAAGGTGTTTGATCTTTTTGTTTGTTTTTCTGTCTTCTTATAAATATTACTAAGGATTTGGATCAAAGTTTCCATTTGAAAGTAGATTATTTTTTTGTATTTGCCTCTCTCAGCTTTGAGGAATAAACCATGTGTCACATTTAATTTCATTCATTAAAACATTTTACATGTACAAAAATAAATGAAAAAAAATGGGATCTACAAAAAGGATCAAGCAACAAAAAAAGTTAAAACATGATACAAGTAATCCCACGTCAATGAAAACAGGTAGCCCCAATTGTGTCTTGTTATCTTTTATTGTCTTTTATTTTGTAACTGTTTCAAAATAATTTGCATATACACAACCCACTCGATATATCGTGGATGTCGGGGTCCAATACAAATCTGCTATCTATCGAGGGCCGCGATATAGCGAGACAATTTTTCACTCACACATTTTATTGTGGGAGTCAGAGTCCGATATAAATCCTCTACGCAACCTGCTTTTTTCATTTTCCGTATAAAAGGAGCACACAGTTTTAATTCGTACTGTGGAGTGTAATTGCTTCTCATCAACATAAGTCTCCAATTAATTTCCTGAATCTTCCTCTCCTTTCTCAAATGCCCAAACGCTGCATTGAAAGAATCCATTCCCAACATAGGAGGCGTGTTGCTAGGGTGCTGACATCACTGCCCTTTGGCTTTTGCTAGTCTTCAGCAAGTAGATATTTTATTTGCTTCGTGTTATTGTGCAATGCGTGTATATATGATAACAGTACGATATTAATGCTTTGTTTTTAATTGTTCTGTATATTTTAGTGTGTGATGTGCAGTACAAAATAAAACGAACAGTAATTCTAAGTGAACTTGTCTATGTATATTGCAGCTAAGGCATGCTCAGTTAGATTGTAAAAATGGGGAGCCAACTCCAGGACCGCGATATATCTGAATCCACAGTATAGCGAGGGACGATATAACGAGGGGTGGGTATATTTGAAGAGGTACATTAAATATTCAGGGATACCAATCTGTTTAGTCTCTCTTGCCTTAAATGTGTAAATGGTACCGTAACTAATCTTTGCGCCAGGCTGCTGAATTCCAATGTGGGAATTTGTAGCGCTACTACAGATGTCTCTGGGCTTTGTTTTTTGCTGATAAAATACTGCCTATTCTCTGGAAGTATGTAAATAACATGTTCTCACTCAAGTTACCTAAGCCCAACAGAACTCACACATGTAATGATAAGGACAGCTATAAAGCTATATGCAATATACTGTACATTCTTTCAGTACTTTTTTCCAGTCCTCAAGGAAACCGGTACATTTTGGGGTCCAGGCAAGGGGTACCCATGACAGAGACACTGACCCTCAATTTTAGAGCAGTCCCACCCAAACAAGGAAGGGTGGTCAACCTAACTAGACCAGGGGAATAAAGCATGTTTCTGAATTAATCCTTACTTTAGTAGATGGTTAAGCAAAAGTATTTATTTCATAAGTGATAATGTTGTGAAACTGACAGAACCATAGCTATTGACATAATTCAATTCCTCAGGATCTGACTACCCAGGCTCATTCTAATTAATGTCTAATAGATCTGTTGAGTTTCCTTTTTGCCGAGTTTGTCATGTCTAAAGACACTAGAAGTTAATTTTGACTTTTGATCTTCCTGCTACTTCAAACCTCCATGAAGAAATAACTGAAAGACGCATTCTTGGTTGTACTCTGTTACTTGATATCATCTACAACATAATCAACACCATATAAAGCCAGCTTATACTCTTTGCTAATTGCACTAATTTTTGACAGAAAAGCAACCAGTTGGTTCAGTCAATGAGTCAAATAGCAGTTGAATGTACAACTAAAACTATGAACAGTCTTCCACAAAGGCTCTTTGACTTGGTCATTCTCCAGATGGAAAACTGAAATGAAAAGTAAAGATGCTACATTGATGCTTATCACATTGAACTTAAGAGGCCTTTTACAAGCTCTAAACATGTATCTTGTCTGCCCTGTTTTATAGGCTGATGAAAGTGCCAATTGTAAGTATTTGAACTGCAGTTAATTTAGTGCACCACTATTGACATAAGGTGGAGCTGTCAGTTTTTCAGAAGGTCGTGACTGACTTAAAATTACTGGAAATGATAGACCTAAAGTCAAACATATGTGCATATACTCAGAACCTACTTGTGAAGTCAGCCAACCTGATAATTGAGTCACATTATTATTTCTAGTTATTTTCTGGAGGTTCTGTGTCTGCATTTTTCTAAGTTCGAAAGTCAAATGGTTTTTTTGAGTAAGGATTTTTTTTTACCTGCATCAATTTGCTTTTGACACTCTACCCGTGTCCTCATCCATAACTTTAAACACTGTAAAAACTGTAAAATCTGAATAAAAGCCAAAGCTAATTGTCATTTTTAATCTAGATATTGATATGTAGCCCCTCCCCTCAAAAAGTATCTGTTTTGTGGCGAGACATTATAGAAATACAATATGAATAACATCAAGTAAACTGTTCAAAGATTCACTATAGCAAGTGAGAGAGAAAAATCCAAGAAACAGTTAGGGGGGAGGGGGCAGGTCAAAGAAGTCCACCATAAAATGTTTAACTCTCCACATTTACATAATAAAATAAGAATCTATAAAGTATTTACAGTAGAAATTACATCAGTAATTATAAACACTCAATTGTGGTAAATGTTCCAATACTGAAATAAACGTTTAGAATGCAATGACAAATTCCATGGATGAATAAATACTTTCTCATTAATGCTTTAGAAGTACATTAGTATATCATGATTCATAATACCGTGTTGTATAAATTGAATTGCTTTTAGTTCATGAATAAACTAGTTCCCATTTTCTCAGAATGTTAATACTCTATTTGAGTTAATATAAACAGAGTAACATGTTCTGCTGTGATTGTCAATGAAGTCTATTCATCATAACTCCATCCTGGTATGTGACATTGTATACATTTTAAAAGCCAATTTACTGGTTAAACTCTAATCTGACTGTGTATTGTATCTCGTGTGAGTTTAAATTTGGGGGAGGGCTTTTTTTTTGCTTTTTTCTACATTATTGCACTCTACTGTGTTGGTCAGTTTTGGTCACCGTGTGGGTATTATTGGGTGTTTTATTGTTTTTAATATTAAGTAGGTTTTATTTTTTTATTATTTATAATTCCTGTTGATTACCCCGTGTAACATTTTTTTTTTTTTTGGTTCCTGGGTAGTAAGTGTTATTTCCTAATTGCTTATGCCTCAAAAGTATAGAAAATGGCTATTATTCCCCACAAACTTTGCTTTTGTGACCAGGACAGTGATATTTCAAAATATCACTATTTCCAATGGGAAAATGGGCAAATGTGTGTCTTTTCGTTCACATAAAGTCAGAAAAAAACAACATATGAATCCAAATTAACATGTATTTATACTAAAGTAATACAAAAATGACTACAAAAGATTTAGAAGTGAGTAGTTTTTCGAGATTTACGATTATACTGTAAATTTACATTTACAGTATAATTCAGTGTCAACAGTTCAATTAAACGCCTCTAGCATTTATTTACAATATTTGCCAGCAGACTCGGCGCACATTGGAGGCAGGTGGTTATTTGAGACCTGGCAATTATTTTACATTTTGAGGTATTCTTGTTAATTTGTTACCCTTTCATTGAAACTAATTTGTTGTCTCACAAGCACATTAGAGTTTCTGATCTCTTAGCATGTGGCAACATTAGTTCTAAACTGTCAGATCATATCGAGCAAGGCTTCAGAACCACAGGACAGCAAAAAGAAGATTTTGGATGACTGTTTACCATTTTTCACAGCATACAAAAATTGTGAAATTTTGTTTAAACATCAGATAGATGTTTAAACCAGTGGAAACATTTCAATTATGTTTTGTTTGTGAAAGTACATTCTTATTAAGTTTTGTAACATGTTCTTGTTTTGTAATTAAACATGCATGTGTATTATTGTAACTATATAAGTCATACTATTCCATTAATTTATTTTAGGTAAGTGTTTAAATGCACATTCTTTTGAACATCATTTTAAAAGAATAGTTACTCCTGTATAACATTCCCAGTCGCTCTGCACCTGAGGGGAAAAACACCTTTGAACAGTTCGGTGCATTTTATGGTTCACTACAGTATCTTTAGCAAAGCATATGGTGGTTATAATATATTCCACATAATTATTTTTATTTTTCCAGAAGAAAAGAAATTTCCCTGAAAATGAGGACTTAGTGGCTCATGTAGAAAAAGGTTATTCTGATGAACTTTCAAATCTTGAAAGCAAAACTTTTTCTGAGATTTTTCACCTCCTTTATTGAGAAGTGCAGTTCAGTCCTTTTTCTTTTTTCTTTTTAGAAAATGTTCCTCTTAATACTCTGTAATGGACAAGCTGTAAAGATAATGGTCAGATAAACAAACTGTTATTGATTTCTATGAAGAGTTAAAAGACTTTCTGGAGATTGTTTCCACATCGGCTACACTCCACTGGAGGCACTAAAATGTCTGTGCTTCTCTGTTCCACATACTGTTTGTACACATATTCCTTTTAACTAAGACTTTTGATGTAAACAGCATAATTTATTCAAAATACAAAAAAATGTATTCAGTGTCAACAGGTTCCTTTGGATACCCTGGAGAATCATTCTTTCGGTAATGTAGGACAGAAAAATGCATACTTTAACTTTATTTGTACTTTTACTAGATTCTTACCAGAACTATTCAATTGAATAAATACATGCACACTTTACAAAGACCATTTGATAATTTGTTCATTCAGGAATGACTGCCAGTGGAATTTAATTTACTGGTACAATTGTGAAGAGTTAGAAATACAATTTAAGTATAGGAACAAACTTTGCATCCCAAACATCTTACTGTTGATTGTTTTATTAAATTGAAAATTAGGAGAATATAATGTACTTCTACTGACCGCTTTCAAAATTTTGGTTTAGTACGTTGAAAAAAAAAAAAAAAAAACTTTTCAGGTCTTGTCTGAAAAAGTGCACTTTTAGCCATATGAAGTAGTTAATCTCCATTTATTAAACCCTGAATGTGGTTTAGTTTATAGTAATAATGATCTAAGTGTTTGTATAGGCTTATTTGGCATAATTGACAGGTCTGTCAATCTATACAGAGTGAAAACTATTCACAGGTAGTGATGTACAGGAAGATTTTCTATGGTTGATTGTTAGGCAAGATGAGTTTTAATTAGCTGAGGTTTAATTTTAAACATTTTGTCAGGGCCATGGCAATTAAAATACAGAAATATTGACTGGCAAGCTTTGATATTTATGCAGTCTATAATGTATTTGTAATAATTCTGATATGTTGTGGCTGATTATGGAGTTCTATGTCAAAAGGGTTCTACATGTTACTTGGGGTGTTCACTTTTCAGGACTAAAAGAAGGATCTTAACCTATACATATCAACGTCGTAAAGGAACGCTCTTAGCTGTCTCATATTAACTATAGGAAGTGAAATCTGTTATTGCTACAGGAACCTAATTTACTGTCCAGCAAACCCAAAGTATATATCATTGAAAATACACAATACGCTACCTTTCAAAATGATTCTTTAATGTGTGGCTGTGTTTACATTTATAAAGTGTTGGCCATTTCAAATAAAAGAATGATTATTGTTTTATTAGATGTGTTAATTTGTTTTTGGTCTATTCTTTAAAGGCCATAGCAGTTACATGATAAGAAATACATATTATTCATATTAAAAATAGAACTTACCTAGAGGCATGTTTTTACACACTTGCACACAAACCCAAGCATGGTCTACTGAGCATCTAAAATATCCTCAGTTCTGCTTCAGGTAAGGATTACTGATGTAATAGGCCATTCATTACAGTTGAAGCAAAGGCTAACTTTACTATAATGAACCCCCCTGGGACCTGGAGAAATGTTCGTTCTATCAGAGTGTTCACTATAATAGCGTGTCACAAAGATGGATGTAGTGGGTGACGTCAGACCAGAAACCAGGAACCAGGAAATAAACAAAGGAGCGGAGGAGCTGGTTGGAGCTGAGCGATTGGTTTCGCTCAGCATTTAATATTGAAACAGACAGAAAATAAAAGGTTGTAAAGACAAAACACACAGAGCACAGCACATTCAGCAAAAATAAAGAGACAAACAAAACGGACTACACAGACAAACACGGTGAGCTGATATTTAACTATTATTATTATTATTATAACCTCCGCCTCCAATCCCATTCTCCACTCACCAAACACACAACTCAGAGTGAGTGCAAACATGCAGCTTTTATGCAGCTGTACCGAGACTCGATTGCTAATCAATCATTCAGTTGGAGTCGCGGTACAACTGCACGTGAATAGTGCAATTCCCCATGCTCGCATATTATTACATTTTACCTGCACCTGAAGTGCTGTGCAATCCTCGTGCCTAAATACAGATATACATTTTAAACAATCGTGTTCCACAGACCAATTTATATCCCGTGTACCAATGACTATACACCAACATTAACACGCAACACGTAATATACAACACAAAATACACACAGGGTCGGCAACATTGCCACATAGGGTTTGGCATGTTTCTGTATCAGGATAATGACAAACTGCAAATTTGAATTGAAGATCAATATATAGTAACGGTTTAATAACGGTATTTTGACAAGGTACTCGTGTCACGTCTGTGACCGCATTGCAAAACAGAAGAGTTGGAGTTTAGACACCGGCACAGGTGCTCAGGATTATTAAACACAAAACAGAAAGTAAACAAACAGGTCATGTGAGGCTACCAACAATGGTAACGCACAGAGGACACATACAAGACAGGCAGGCAGCAAGTCTCAATCGAGTGCCTGTCTGTAAACAATCACTTGATCAAACATAACAACTCCAAAAAGCACACAATACAAACCGGTTTCCGCATATAAATTACACCAACACTAATCCCCCCCTGTGGTATGTTTAAGAGAAAACAGTAAAGAAATGAAAAAGGAAAGAATGTACACTTACATGCTGAATACAGTAATTACACATCCTTTCTCTTGAAAAAACTATCCAGCGTGGATTGCTCCTCACGCCCGTTGCCTGGTTGCAGTTTGTGTGAAGATGACGATTGCATTCGTCATGCATGATTCGTACTACAATAGGTCATCTTTGAATTAGCATTATCTTTGAATTAGTCAACCACTGTCTTTGTTTTCACTGAGAGAATAACACACTTGAACTGGAGAAAGTTCAGTGTCAGTCAGTACTGAGATCATTATAAGAAGGGTTTGTTATAGTGAAGTTAGCCTGTTCTTATATAAAAGACAATATGAAAATGCATTTTGAGTATCAACAGTACCGCAAATATTTTCTCTTTTCTTCTACCTCACTGCCAACTGCCCTCAAGCAAAATGTGGGTTATATTAGTGTTCTATTGAAGCAGTGTAGGCAGATTGCTTATGAGAGATGGAGAACTCCTAATGCAATTCTGAATACTTCACCTGTTTTCTAGCCAATACTTGTATTCAGTTTAAGCAAAAGTAATGATCTAAAGGATGGGTCTTTCTGAATATACATCTGTAGTTTCACATTTTAAGTCCCTCTATGCAAGATAGCTATAGTTTACTACCTTTATGTGGTGCCAGCAGTGTTATTTCGAGAACCCTAGGGTTTATGGAATATTTACTTATCTGAACTCTACTGGGCAACAAAGTCCCTCAAGTGGATCCTGAGAGCAAGGATGCCTCCACAGTTAGTGGGTCACATATAGCTGTTTGGCCCCAAACATAGTAATTCTCTTGGTGAGAGAAGGAGCCAAACTAGTAAAAGATCTATATATTAGTGTGGTATTAATGTTACAGCACTGTGGCAAAGTGGTGAGTGGATACAGCTGAATGCAATGCAGAGTGAATTAATTACACAGACAATTAGGATTGATAAATGTGATTTAAAAAATATGTTTAAAAAAACAATCTTGCTATATTTCTGATGTATAGCATGATTTTCTTCTTCTGAATACTTAAAAAAGCACAAAAAATGTACTCACATACTCCAAATGCTCAGTAACAAAAGAGAACTGCACAAGCAAGTGTCTCGTGGTTCAAATGCAATTGAACAATATTTTAATATACCCAGACAGCTTCTATGCATAAGTGTTGGGGTTGAGGGGTTTATGATTTTGCCGTCTTGTATGCAAATGTCATACAGAAATAATATGTAAAGATCCCCAGAAATAAAAGTTTCTTCACTGTGTATCATTAACAAAAAAATATATAAAGGTTTTCTATGTTTTTTTTTTATGTTACAGTTATGTGTCTTTGTTTTAGTAAAGTTTGATTAATAAATACAGAAATGCCACTAATTGTCTGCAATGTGCCCTTAAAATACAGACTGCTAATTTATGTCTGCCTGAAAATGTCAATAATATCATCTAACATGGATAAGCCCAAAGAGGTTGTGCAACTAGATAGTGCTCTTGTTTAGTTCATGTCATCTGTAGTCACTGGTTCTTGACCCAACTCCAGCTCCCCATAACTTCCCACAAATCTTGCTCTTGTCTCTTAAGTGACATTTCTATCTGTTCTTCCCATCTTTACTACAGCAAGATAACCACTGGGCATGTGCAAAGTATGATAACTTGGCCAAGATACCAGCAAAGATGGAGGACAAGGTGAACCTATCAAAATGCTGACCTTACCAACTCCTTTGTGCAACAAGGCATAGTTCTTGTAACCAAGAGACTTGGACCTAACCCAACAAAGTAAAGTTGGGGGAGCCAGATTCTTTCAAAGAGCATACTGTCAATATTGTTAATTTAAAACACTATTATGGCGTTCGTCCCTTGCACCTCCAGTGTGTGTGTGTGTGTAGGGAGTGGGGGTGTGCAACAATTCCAATGCTACATAATGTGGGTGTAAGTCTTACCCACCTGTCTCTTTTAATTAGGGTCATTAGCCTGTCCAGTTTAAAACTTCATTTCCCACAGGTCCTTGCAACCAGCCTCTGTTCATTCTCTCTCCCCATTGACTCCATTCAACTATCCACTTCTCCAAACTCAGCGCTCTTAGAAGCCAGCACCTGTATTAAAGCTGGTTGATTTGGCCTGGAGGATGACTCCCTTTCTTTGAGGATTCCATCATAACATATAGCATTATAAACTTAAATCTCAGTGAATCCTTTGGCATATTTAGATAATTCCAGTGGAGTCATATTTTATTGTATCCTGCACTTTGTCTAAACTTCTTTTTGTTTCACAATAAAAAACAACTATATATATATATATATATATATATATATATATATATATATATATATATATATATATATATATATATATATATATAATTGGTTTTGGTCAAATATAAAATCGACCAAAGGTGTTTATTTGTTAATTCAAAGCTAAACCGAAAAGGTTCCAGTACAAATCACAAACCAAAAAACACAAATTAGAGGTAAAAAGGACTTAGGAGGACTAAAAAAAGGTTTGGTGACCTCTCCATTTAACTCAGCACTATGGCACAGACTCATCATTTTCAGTGTACTCAATTTTTTCAACCTTCTACAATCCCCATCATTACTGGACTCTTTGCTGGACTTCTTTAATTGTTGGTGAGAGAATTCCTTTTCTGTATGGATTTTTTCTACTTGAATTTGATACTTTGTTTCCTGTATTTTTTGGTTTGTATTTTTATTACTTTGTTTGGTTTTCAATTACATTGCTGCTGTGATGGACTTGTTAGGCCTAACTTTCATGCACCATCCACATTATTATTATTATTATTATTATTATTATTATTATTATTATTATTATTATTATGACCACCTGTGATCTTTTCATTCACCTTGTATCTTTCACTGTCTGTCTGTGCATTGTGTTTGTGTTGTACACAACATCTATTTCTGGACACAACATCCATTTCTCCTTTGTGTTACTTTTTGGCCTTCTGTTTTCCATTTACCAACTTACCTGTACCATCTTTATACTTACCTGTACCATCTTTATACTTACCTGTACCATCTTTATACTTTGTATACTTACCTGTACCATCTTTATACTTACCTGTACCATCTTTATACTTACCTGTATCATCTTTATACTTACCTGTACCATCTTTATACTTACCTGTATCATCTTTATACTTACCTGTACCATCTTTATACTTACCTGTATCATCTTTATACTTACCTGTACCATCTTTATACTTACCTGTATCATCTTTATACTTACCTGTACCATCTTTATACTTGCCTGTTTTGTTCACCTTTTGTTTTTGTTTATATTTCACCTGATGTCCCTGCTTTTGCTGTTTCAGGAATAGGGCCGGTAGTATCTTCTTAGGGAGGACAGTGCAACTGCTTTTCAGTTGTGCAGAGTAATAGTTGCATACTGTCCTTCTACTTTTCAGTATAAACAATTGGTTTAAACAAAGAATACATGGTTGCCCTATGTCTTTTTATGATGCACTGGATATTTCCTTCTTCAGAATACTATTTAAATTATACAGTATAGTGTTACTAGTTTAAGTATGTGCTGCAGAACCAGCTTAGCAATTAAAATGCACAAGGTGATTTTTCTAATTCATGAATGGATTAGCCCTGTTTTAAATACAGTAAGCATAATTCTTTAGGGAACAGATCCTCAGTCATCTTGGAAGTCTTCTAGACTATGCATTAATGAGTATTAATAAGGGACCAAATGTGCAGAGAAAGTTTACTGCAGTGTAAAGTTTGTTTTAACATATTTTTTAAATAAAGAAAATGAATCGCTGGATATGAGTTATTAGACTCCAGTAACATCTAATATGAGACTGTTGGTCAGATTGATAAACAGAGACACTTTAGCTTCCCAGTATTCTCACTTAAATATAATATTTGACTTTTTATGGCAATGTGCAACCCTCATGAACTTACTCTTGAACTAGTAGGAAGTGCAGATTATGCCATAGCTGTCAGCTTTGTGGTGAGCAGTATACTGTAAACAGCTTTTCATTTCATGTGTCTGTCTTTCCAAACTGTTCAATTCAAATGCACTGCTGCTTCTACAAAACATTGATTTTTCATTTTTTATTTTTCAGATTATAAGCCTAATTGACTAAAACAAACAATGTAGTTAAAAGATTACCATTAATCGTCACTGTAGCACAAAGCTATTTTCAAAACTTTTCATTTTGCAGTGCTATTCCAAATGATAAAACCTACATATAAACAAAAACATTTTGAAAGTGTGATTATTCACAACAATGCACACCCTTGAGTGGCTGATCACAATTATAACATGGCAATTATTAAAACCAAAAAAATAAAATGCAAACAAAAACATTAATTTCGAAGCTTTCAAACGTTTGTGACCAGGGACATCCAAATCAGTCGGAAGTCACATATGTAGATTTTACGCAGCGGCCTGATTAGTGATAAGTCATGAATTATCGATTTTGAGTTTTACATGTTTTCATGTACTTAACAGTCCAAACTATCATTTGTATCAGTTTATTTTGTGAAATAGTGTCTCTATTATACTGTAAATAGACAGTTTGGTAACAACAGCGACCTGTAGATTGTCAAAATTAGCTGAAACAGACTAAAATCCGTACAATTCATGGAATCATAGCAACAGCGTCCCTCCACACATACACATCATCGGGGTATCTTTTGAGAGCTGTGGCTTCCCTCTTTCCCGCTATGTAGGTCATTAATTGGCCTCTTATTTAGCCAATGAAAGTGGTTTTACGAAGTGGTTGCAGTGTAAACAGTTCTGCTTGTTGCTATGCGTGACGTCATTTGGCTCCGTGTGGTGTCCAGCAATTGGCTGAATGCCTCCACGAGCTGTGACTTCTGGGACTGCGGCACTGTTGTGGTTGTGAACGCATAGAACTTGTGATTAAATGTTAAACCCTGACAAAAAATAAATAACAGGCGAATTATGTCTTTATCAAAAGAACAGGGTGTTGCAAATTCTCTTAAGATTTTCTTCCAGCAACATGGAATCTGCTGCGACTGACAGACAGTGGATGCAGCTGGTTTCGAAATATTTTTGTGATGGTGCATGCCAGTCTGAGTCTGACAGTGAGAGTCTTAAGGTTAATGGTTAATCAGGTTGATCATTGTGTCTGCTGGTGTCTTGTTCCAAATGAGCTCAGAATTATTTAATTAAACCCTCAATTGAACCAGTAATTAATTTGCCTAATCGGAGCTTTTTAATGACTTTTAACTCTTAAATGGCTGGTTTTACATACCGATTAGCACTAATCCTGGACAATCTAATGTTAACTGAGGTAAGGTAGTCCAAGGCATATATTTTAGAATTTGCAAATACCAAGTCAAATGTAAATAGTTCAGCACTTTTAATTTTAAATGCATTTAAATTTGTTTGAAAATAAAAATTAAATTTCGCTATGAATTGTATAAAATGGAAAATAAATATTTGTATCATATAATTTCTTTATCATATTTTGCAGAAAGGTACGAGGAGTTAATGGTGAACATTTGGTGTATGTGACGGAGCAACATAACGACACAACATGGTCTCATTTGAAGTGTTTTTTAAATCCCCAAAAGTAATGAATAAAGCTAAGGTTTACAATTTTAGAAAAGCAAACTATGAAGGTATGAAACAGAGACTAACAGAAGTAGATTGGAGTAAAATAGAGAAAACACCCACAGAAGAAGGATGGTTGTTCTTCAAAAATGTAGTACTAGAGGCGCAAAACAATTATATCCCTAAAGTAGACAAATCTAAATGTAAAACTAAATTTCCAAAATGGTTTAATAGATCAATTAAAAAAAATATTCAGCGAAAAAAGGCACTTTACAGAGCATTAAAAAAGGACCAAAAAGAAAGTACGCAGAAAGAGTACACAGAACTGCAAGTCAAAAAGGAAGTTAGAAAGGCCAAGAGAGAAATAGAAATAAACATTGCTAAGGGAGCTAAAACCAATTCCAAAATGTTTTTCCAATATTACAACAGCAAGAGAACATTCAAAGAGGAGATTAAATGTTTAAGAGATACAAATGGCAAAATCGTAGAGGAAGAAAAAAAAATAGCAAATATGTTAAATGATTACTTTTCACAAGTTTTTACAAAGGAAGATACTGACAACATGCCCCACATGTCACCCAGTTCCTATCCAGTTTTAAATAACTTTAGCATAACTGAGGCAGAAGTGTTAAAGGGACTAGGAGCTCTTAAAATAAACAAATCCCCTGGGCCGGATGAGATCCTCCCAGTAGTACTCAAAGAAATGAAAGAAGTAATTTACAAACCGCTAACCAAGATCATGCAGCAGTCTCTTGACACAGGGGTGGTACCGACAGACTGGAAAATTGCAAACGTAATACCGATCCACAAAAAGGGAAACAAAACTGAACCAGGTAACTACAGACCAGTAAGCCTGACTTCTATTATATGCAAACTTATGGAAACTATAATAAGATCCAAAATGGAAAATTACCTATATGGTAACAGGGTACTGGGAGACAGTCAACATGGTTTTAGGAAAGGGAGATCGTGCCTAACTAACTTGCTTGATTTTTTTGAGGATGCAACATCGATAATGGATAATTGCAAAGCATATGACATGGTTTATTTAGATTTCCAGAAAGCTTTTGACAAAGTCCCGCACAAAAGATTAATTCTCAAACTGAACGCAGTTGGGATTCAAGGAAACACATGTACATGGATTAGGGAGTGGTTAACATGTAGAAAACAGAAAGTACTGATTAGAGGAAAAACCTCAGAATGGAGTGTGGTAACCAGTGGTGTACCACAGGGATCAGTATTAGGTCCTCTGCTATTCCTAATCTACATTAATGATTTAGATTCTGGTATAGTAAGCAAACTTGTTAAATTTGCAGACGACACAAAAGTAGGAGGAGTGGCAAACACTGTTGCAGCAGCAAAGGTCATTCAAAATGATCTAGACAAGATTCAGAACTGGGCAGACACATGGCAAATGACATTTAATAGAGAAAAGTGTAAGGTACTGCACGCAGGAAATAAAAATGTACATTATAAATATCATATGGGAGATATTGAAATTGGAGAAGGAATCTATGAAAAAGACCTATGAGTTTTTGTTGACTCAGAAATGTCTTCATCTAGACAATGTGGGGAAGCTATAAAAAAGGCTAACAAGATGCTCAGATACATTGTGAAAAGTGTTGAATTTAAATCAAGGGAAGTAATGTTAAAACTGTACAATGCACTAGTAAGACCTCATCTTGAATATTGTGTTCAGTTCTGGTCACCTCGCTATAAAAAAGATATTGCTGCTCTAGAAAGAGTGCAAAGAAGAGCGACCAGAATTATTCCGGGCTTAAAAGGCATGTCATATGCAGACAGGCTAAAAGAATTGAATCTGTTCAGTCTTGAACAAAGAAGACTACGTGGCGACCTAATTCAAGCATTCAAAATTCTAAAAGGTATTGACAGTGTCGACCCAAGGGACTTTTTCAGCCTGAAAAAAGAAACAAGGACCAGGGGTCACAAATGGAGTTTAGAAAAAGGGGCATTCAGAACAGAAAATAGGAGACACTTTTTTACACAGAATATTGTGAGGGTCTGGAATCAACTCCCCAGTAATGTTGTTGAAGCTGACACCCTGGGATCCTTCAAGAAGCTGCTTGATGAGATTTTGGGATCAATAAGCTACTAACAACCAAACGAGCAAGATGGGCCGAATGGCCTCCTCTCGTTTGTAAACTTTCTTATGTTCTTATGTTCTAATGGTTGCTAAGGAAATAATTGAAAAGTAGGTGTCCCATCTTTAAACTTAATTTTCTCAAAATTGCGTCTTTTGACTTTGGTGATTTCAAAATGTCATATCTGGGGCCCCATTTGAGATATATCAATTAGTTTGGTATTATTTTAAAGCTTATTATATGCCCAATGCAATGCCACAATTAAAATCGTTTTTTGAAATTTTCAACCAAGTGACTGATTTAGTCCTGGGTCACATTTTTTTATTGAGTGCATACTGTTGTCAGAGCCAATCAGTAAAATACATTTTGTGCATGTTTATGCATAGATTGTAGTTTATCTTTGCCTTGCTTTATAAAAAGGCCCAACATATCATTCAATAAGACCCTGAAGAATAGCCAGGACACCCTGAAAACCTTTCCTTAGATCTTGGTGTCACTTTTTACCTGGGGGAATGTTTTTTATAGGAAATTACAAGTTACAAATGTCTGCCTAGAACCAGCAGATACGAAGTTGGACAATTAATGAACATGATACCAAACGTCCAGTGAAATTCAGAGAACATATTATAAAGAGTCATGAATATACATTTTCACCCTGACTGATTTGGAAGAAACTGACTGGCCAAGCCAGAAGCAATATAAACCAACTTGATTGTGTCACACTTATAGCTGTTGCCGCTACACCACCTGGTGGACTTTGGGCATCAGGACCTGAGATTTCCCCACTCACTATAACTAACAGGTTCTTAAGTCATGAGACCAGTTAGGATCCAGACCAAGGACCAACCTACCCAGGGAAAGACAACACAGGCGGGATGATTTTACTGGAAAAAACCACCCACAAAAATGCAAAGCAGTGGAGGCTCTTTGTTGTGTAGCATTATAATTTAATAATTTTCACTACAACAAAAACAAAAATATTGTCTAATAAAATGTGCAAGAAAAAATGAAATTAACCAAAAGCCCTAGATTCAACATTCCTGTATTACGAGCAGCTCCTTTTCAATTAGAAGACAACCAACCACCAATACATTTGGAATGTGCCTGCCACAGGCTAGGTATTTACTGAGCATTTTATGTCAGAGCTACCAATAGGCCCCTCCAGGGAGTGACATCCTCGGTCCAGCCTACCGAGGGAATAAGTAGTCACTCTGTGGAGAGCACATTCTCTTTTGCTTCTCACAATCAAGTAGGTAAGCTAACCTATCAAGTTGCATGACTGAGTCTTTGTAAAAGAGCTCTCACTTCAAGTTTTCTGTTAGTTCCCCTGCAATTTATTACTGGAAGTCGGCTTGCCACTTCCCCAGAATCGGAAACTCGACTTCTGAGGACTGAGCTTGAAACGCTGTGCAACTGTGCTCCATTTTAAAAATAAAATAAAAAAAATATATTTCTTTCAACAGCCTAGTAATAGTAAAAGAGAAATAGAAATAGTAAAAGAGAGAAAGGAGAGACTTATTCCGACACCTGGCTCTGCCTCACCTGCTGTTGAGTCAATGCTGCTGGGCTGACTCGGCCCACCCACTCGGTGAACGCGGCTTTGGAAAAAAACTATAACAATATAAGAAAAAATATAATATAAGAAAAAAAAAGCGTGCTTTCTCCACTGGGTCTGATTCAGTCCACTGAAGAGTAGACTCCACACATACATTGACCCACCCACCTTGGTGCGTTGGGTCTTAATAATAAAATAATAATAAAAAAAAAAGATTCTTTCTTTCTTTCTTTCTTTCTTTCTTTCTTTCTTTCTTTCTTTCTTTCTTTTTTTTGTATAGTCTCTGTCTAAACAACACTGACTTAGAGTACAGAACAGGCAGTTTTTCCATTGAGGCTTTATTGCGATTGGTAAATTCATTTTACTTAGCTTATTAACCATGGATATATAAATTGGTAGTCAACAGTTTCTAAGACCTCCACCAGTCCTATTAAGCTGCAACCAGCTGCTGGTTGAGCGGAACTGTGCTCTGTCCAGAACAGGGTAAGTCACTTGTATCCTATGCTATAATTTTACCTTTTATTTTCACTCTCTTCTCACCATTTTCACCCTCTTCCTTGTAAAATGATTATAAATCCTATGTATGTATTGTCTTCCACACACTATGGAGTCCGATGCTTTGATCATTATCTCTTGGTGGTCAACACATCTGAATTAAAGGAATACTTAGAAGCATGAACAAAAATAAGCAGTTGATTGGAAAATGTTTTAACAAAATTAACAGTTGGTTAGTTTTGGATACCAAAGGTGAGACTGAAAACGACTCTGATTTGAACTTTATCAATGCGGCTGCTCCACGTGACGATTCAGTGCCACAGCGTGACAGTGGAACAGTATGTGTAAAGGGACCTGAGGAGGTCAATATGGATGAAAGGCAGGAGGGGAGTGGGGACTGGGTAACTATTAGAAAGAGTATGACACCAAGCAGTCAACATAGAGATGAGATTAATCTAGCTAATTGATTCCAAGCACTGAGCAATGACAACAGAGTTGTGAATGAACACAGGGGTGAGATGTTGTTAATAGGTGATTCAAATCTACACTGTGCTGACAGTGATTTTAGCTGTAAATATCCTGTAAATAGGGTTGTTACCTGCCTCCCTGGAGCAAAAGTAAAGGATATTGAATCAAGAGTGCACAGATTATTAAATCTGTGGTCATTGTAAAAAAAAAATGAGATTCTGAAAGAGCATTTTTAAATCCTTAAAAAGATAGCTGAAAAGGTTAGGATGCAGAATTATTCTCTCAGGTCCACTACCTGTTGTTGTTGGTGGTGGGGATGAAGTATTGAGCAGAATTAGAGCCTTAAATATTTGGCTGGCTGGTTGGTGTGTGCAAGAAGGGCTGGGATTTATAAACAACTGGGATTGCTTTTGCATAATAAATAGATATTATAGGAAAAATAATAAAAGCCGTATCTGATAGCCTCATGCACCACAGAGATAACACGGACACAAACAAACGAGATAGCTGCTTCCACATCCAGTGCTCAAAGAATAGCACAGACATTTGCTTTTTGAGGTGTTACTAATAAAATAATGACTTGGATCACATTATTGAGGAGTTTGGTGATAAAATGAGTGATCAGGAGAGGATTTATCAGCATGCACGTCTATAAAGAGGTATGTGAAAAATACAGTGAACAAGGGGAGGTGAGATGCAGTACTGATGTCCTTTTGCCATGCACTGCCTTTTAAACCTGTTTTACTCTGGGGATATATATATATATATATATATATATATATATATATATATATATATATATATATAGCTCTGAAAAAAATTAAGAGACCACTGCAAAATTATCAGTTTCTCTGATTTTACTATTTATGATAGTAAATGTGGGGACCAGAGAACAGCGAACGTACTGGTACATTCATACAGCTCAAAGGGTTAAAACTAACTAGCCACTGAAGAGAAGAGTAGTCAGTCCACAGCATGGAGTGCCTTCCGCACAGGTACATCTGGAACTGCTTAAAGGCAGCTACAACAGCGAGCAACTCCTGGCGAGTAACGCAGTATCTTCACTCCAGTTTGCTGAAGGTGCGGCTGAAGTAGGTAATCGCCCTGTCTACCCCAGCCATCGGCTGGGACAGAACAGTGCCTAGACCCTGGATTGGTTGGTTGGCTGGTGTTTGTGGAGCAGCTGGTGGAGCAGAGCAGCGATGCTGGTGAATGGTGGGACGAAGTGCCGGTAGTATCAGGCGAGTCCTAAGAAGCTGTGCAGCTATCATTGGTCAGTCAGGGATGGCCACCTCTGAACTGCCTCGATCATTTTGGGATTGGTCCGGATCCCATCGTTCCCCACACGGAGCTCCAGGAATGCAACCTCCCTCTGCATCAGCCTGCACTTGCCTGGGTGCAGCTTGAGTCCTGCGGTCCTGAGTTGCTGTAGGGGGGGGTGGGGGGTGGGGGGGGGTCCAAAAAGGGGAGAACTTTGGAGCTGAACCAGGATGAGCCAGCCACCAAGTCCAGCAATTCATTTATGTTCTGCAGGGGGTAAGAATCCTTCTTTGTGGTGTTGTTGAGGAGGCAGTAGTCTATGCAAAAACGTCACTCTCCATACAGCTTAGGTACGAGCGCCACGGCGGAGGTCCAGGGACTGTCAGAGGGCTCGATGATGTCTGATTTATTGCACCAGGTGAGTGCAACCATTCTCCTCAGGGCAGGCGAGGAGTCCAGGGCGGGGATGCGGGTGGCCAGTGATGGGCGAGGTATCGGCGGTCAGGTGCAGGGGAGGGACTTTCGGGGATAGTTGAGGGTTCCTGGGGGGCCTCAGTACCAGCCCAAGAGTTAACACGGTCAGGGGCGGCAATATTCCCATGTCGTACTGGACTTGCAGCCATCCCTTCCCTTCCATGAGTACCAGCTCCCCAGTGACTGTCTTCAACTGCACTGGGGTTGGGCAGTCTCTCCAGTCCGTCCCTGTCAGCTGCAACACGTCCAGTTGGACGATGGTGATTGACGACCCAGTGTCAATCAGGGTGGAGCGGTGGACTCCCTCTATGTGGAGCGAGGTGTGCAGAAACATTCCATTTCCTGTGCTCACAACCACGGTGGTGTCAGGGGCCTGGAAGTCATCATTGTTGGGGTTTAGTCAGGAAGCCAGCTCCCACTCTTGGCAGGGGATCGTGTTCATATTCACCACCTGGAGTTCCTTCACGGGTGGGGCCGGTCGAGTGAACGGACCTGGTGGTCTTGTGAGGTGGCTGGGACTTCTCGTCTTGCAGAGAGAATTACGGGGATATTAAAGATAGTCATGGTAGGAAGCAGTACAGGAAAGGAAGTAGGAATGGGTACGGGAGATGAAAACGAGATGGAGGTGAAAACAGAGGTACAGGAGTATTAAATAATAACAGAAAAGAAAAAAGAAAGACATGTATGCAACCCTGGTCTGGAGCTTTCAGTTCAATGCTTGGATAGAGGATTTTGCAGCTGGTCCGCGTTGGCCTGTCCTTGTGTGGACTACCACAGTGTAGACTACTGTCCCTTTGGTGATAAGGCACTTCGGTGAGCTGGCACTGATTGCTGGCACACTAGGTTAGCATCAATGCTTATATAATGCCCTACAGGTTGACAGCTGGGTGCTGTAGACAATTGGTTACAAATTATTCTAAATCCAGTCAGCCTGTGCCCTGTGAGAGTTGCTAGATTGTTACACCAGCACAACTCGCTCATGTTACAATCTCAACAGGTAATCATTCACTTTACAAATTGAGTAATATTTAGTTACAGAGCGATTGGTCCATCGACTGCTAGCCTTCCTGCATTGTTGCTACTGCAGACCCCGGCAGAGGAGGGCAAATTCTAAAGAAGGTTATGGTAACAAGGTAAAGCCATCAAGTCTCCATTGTTATATCAGTTTGCTTTTAAAATTAGAACATTTAGCTGGTATGCAATAGAATAATCCTTTCAACAAATTAACATAATTTTAACCATCTGGTATTCAATTATTAATCACATTAACTTGCCCTCTGCTTAGGATCTTTATGAAAATATAGCTAACATTTGAATATATTACATATTCTCCCCTGAAAGAATTTCAAATAGCAGGGGGGAAATACTGATAAAAGCATGCTAATGTACCCACATCCCTAGTCACTTTTCTTCATGAATATACATATTTGAAAGAAGAACATTATGCAAATGAAGCAAGTTTCACAATTTGCTTTATAATTTGGTGATTTTGTTCACATTAACTACCTACCCGAGGCCACACATTCATAAATACTGACATCTGTCCTGTGTATCTTTATTACATTTTGGAATAACATTTGAATTTATCACAGCTCCAATACAAGTCAGTGTGCTATCTTTTTGCCGCGCCTTTCAAAAGACCAGTTTTAACTGTCATTTCCTTGAAGACTGCTTTTCCCCACCTTCATCAACTCGATCCAATATTCTGCCCAATATACCAGATAAAGAACTGACAATATTTACTTTTAAACTCCAAAGGGTTAAAAAGCTGGTGAGGGGTTTCTGAGTGGCTCACTATCCACGTGGTGCACAGGGTGTGTGTGAGCTAGCCTGGTCTTCGCTGGTCGTGGGATTGGAGGACGGCCACTGAATCTTCTGGTCTCCTGAGAAAAGCGATTGGGCATTCCAAATTGGGAGAAAATCAGGGTAAAATTATAATTAGACACACTAAATAATAACAAAAAATACAGAAAATAAATAAAATAAAAATAAATTAAAAAGCAGGTTGAGCATCTGGTTTTAAAGTGTAAATAAATAAATTAATAATACAAAAAAATACCAGGGTTTAAAACAAATTGTCCCATGTGTCATTCTCTTGTAGAAAAAATTATTATAAACCGTAATTTACAAACTGACTTGATCAGAAGGGTTAAAAAATGAGCTCTCTGCAAAATGTTATTAAATGTTTTGTTGTCCTTGTGGCAAAGTGCCCCGCCCCTGTGTGTATTTTGTGTTGTATGTTGTGTGTTAATGTTGGTGTATAGTCAGTGGTACACGGGATATAAACGGGTCTGTGTAACACGAGTGTTTAAAATGTATATTTGTATACAGGCATGAGGATTACACAGCAATTCACGTGCAAGTAAAATGTAATAACAGGTGACCATGGGGAATTGCACTTTATTAATTCACGTGCTGTTGTACCGTGACTCCAATTGAATGACTGATTATCAGTCGAGTCTTGGTACAGCTGCATAAAAGCAGCATGTTTTCACTCACTCGGGGTTGTGTGTTCGGTGAGTGGAGAATGGGATTGGAGACGGAGGTAATTGTAATAGATATAATAATAGAAGCTCACCGTGTTTTGTCTGTACAGTCCGTTTTGTTTGTCTTTTTGTTTTGGCTATGAGTGCTGTGTCCTGTGTTTTGTTTGTCTTGCAGCCTTTCATTTCTGCTTGTTTAATTATTAAATGCTGAGCGGTACCAATCGCTCAGCTTCACCAAACTCCACCGCTCTGTTGTTTATTTCCTGGTTCCTGGTTTCTGGTCTGATGTCACCCACTGCAGCCGTCTTTGTGACAGTCCTTCAAAACGATGTCCGCTTCTTGCTGCAGACAAGTCTCCCACATCACCTTGTTTTTTATATAGTCTACTGTCTAACTGTGGCAAATTAACACCTGCTTTTCAGAGTTCTTAAAATAATCATGCAAAGACGAGGCCCGCAATTACCGGCAGCTTTAATAAATTAGAAAGACTATTTAGTAGATCTCATTTGCAAAATCCCCTCCTAATTTTAGGGGTTTTGTTCAGAAATGCTGCAGAATTACATATGCATCAAGAGATAAAGCGCACAGAGACATTGCCCCCACAAATCACGTTTTAATTGCGTGTTTATGCCATTGCGTGTGTTTTATAAATCCTATCCAAGAATTCAGTATCCTTAGCGCCCATTTTACAGTTGTAAAACATGCACAATCCTTTTATAAATCTGGATTGTTGTAGCAGAACAAATGATGTTGAAACACTGGGTTTATTATGTGCTTTCTCTGAGCAGACCACTAGGAGCTAACACCATTTATTTATTTCCCTTACCATGTACATTACTATCTATTGCAGGTTGAGAGGAGACCATCATTTTTCTTGTGACTTTATTTGGATTTGAATGAAGGCCTCGAGGAGTAGAAGGCAATGAGAGGCTCAGGAAAGCCTGCTGTGTCCTCTTCCTTATACAACCTCTTAAAGTGTCACTGTCTCTGAAACCAGTGCCATTTAACGGCATTTAAATGTATTATATGTCCTTACAGATGCAATGACTGAGTTATGTCTGTTATATTGTGTTGCATTTGCCTTCTGTAAAATTGCAGTGCTGTCCTTTAAAGGAATAATTGTTTTTCAGCTATTTTTACATTGCGACTGAAGGGTTGTGTTTAAACATTTAAAAGATGTGCCTGCTCACCATAAATGCTATAATGGCAGCATTTGCTTATGAATGCACTGTAAATGATAACTTACAATGATCATCAGGGCCAAAAAAAAAGTACAAAAAAAATAGGGTTTGCATTTCGGAGTGTATGCTGCGGGGTAAAACCTATTGCGCTTAGTTTCCTGTGGTATACACACACTCACATACACACACACACACACACACACACACACACACACACACACACACACTACACACACACACACACACACACACACACACACACACACACACACACACACACACACACACACACACACACACTCACATACACACACACACACACACACACACACACTGACACATCACACACACCACACACACACATCACAAATTTAAATAAAAAAGGTTTTACATTACTAGTGTGAAATACAATTAATGTACTTGGAACTACCTATAGTCTGCATACATAGCAATGCAGTCTAACATGTTTGCCTAGAGATGTGTAGAGATATATTTTGCATTATGTATTGGTATAGAGCTTCTGACAGACATATCTGTGACATTAGTCATTGTTATATACATAACCAACAGGTGGTTCATCGATAATACTCATAACTGCTGCGACTACAATTTAAACCTCCACCAATGACCGGGTCCGTTCTTGCGTTGGGGTCACGTTCACCATTTCCTGGTCAAAGGTCGCTTAACTCGGTTCTGTTGCGGTAAAACAAAAACGCACCCTAAGTTTAATATGAGGAAAGGGGGGTCAGTTTCAAGTGGCGGGACTAGAGTTTGTTCAGAGTTTTGCTGGGGCCCTATATACTGTGCTATATGGAAACAATACACTTGTTATCTGAGGAGTTTTGGGGTTTTTTTGGACTATGCTGTAAATAGTTGTTTTATTTCTTCTAGCACTGAAGCACTTGTTACAGTAACAAAGAAAAACTTACTTCCTGCAAACATACAGACGACACAGGACACTTTACAGAGTCACTAAATAACTTACTTGAGTTGTGCAATAAGATTCCAAGTCATTATAAATACCATTAAAAACATTGTATCCTAATTACAAGGTTTGTCAGTATTTTACAGCATAGTATTGAACAATAACTATTGGTTAGATGTTGTAAGTTCTAAAATGACTAATTACTATGGATTTTAACTTTTGTGTATATGTAACTGCTGCATTTATTTCTCATTAGGCAATATTCTTAGCTAACTGTCCAATATTTCATGAAACGTTAACCAGCTTCAAAGCAAAGATAGCAGAGGTTTAAACTCTCTCTCTCTCTCTCACACACACACATGCAGCCCATAACATATGTCCACAGGTTTATATTCCTTGTCACCTACTTTATCAATGTCTGTCCAAGTCACTGTCTTGCCCCTTGTGAATAGAATTGGCAGGCAGCTGGGAGATCCAGGCTTTAACTATGACATCACTGGGAATGCTTTTTGCACAACATAGGAATCTATCATGTGAGGGCAGTCTATTAACATTACAAGTGTATGATTCTGCCCAGCCATTCGTACAATATAACAATAGGTAAATTGTGAAAACACAAAAGCATGTTTCTTTGCTTCTGATAGGCACTCCTTTGATCTTTAAGCGTTGTTCAGATATGTAGATTAAAGGAAGGCTCATATACCCTATTATGTCCTCACATTATTTATATTCCTGCAGGCTACCTCAAGCTGTTCCTTCTTTTTGAGTTTTCTTTCATTCTAAGCAGACTCTGCAGTACAATAATCCTATTTGAGACAGTTGACTGACAAAACTAATTAACTGCTGGAAGAGGATCCTCAGGGACGAAGCAGATCTGTCTATTTATAGACAAAAAGAAAACACAGTTCTCATACAGAATTTACATAAGTATAATAACAGAAATATATTTTAAAACATGTTTTTTTTTTTAAGGAACAGTTTTAGAATGTGTTTTATTATATAAAAGACTTGTCACTCTACATGGCTGCGTGGAGACTGAGATACCGTAAAACTTCAAATAATCGCTAAGTCTCAAATAACCACCTGACTCCAATAAGTGCCGGGACTGCTGGCAAATACTGTAAATAAACGCAGGGTCTCTATTAATCTGTCAGTGCCATTGAATCTGAGGAAGATTAGGAGGAGCTTAAGCACAATGAATTGCTAATAAGTGGCAGCGATGAAAGTGACTCTCAGGATTAACACATAATAATAATAATAGAAAACGTAATTTAAGGTATGCCTACATGTAATGCATATTTGTTTAACGCAGTTATACGTTATTAAAAGTTTTGATCATTTTAAGCGTACTGAAAGTAGGCCAGATACAAACCTTCTGGTGTATTTTAACATGTTTTGTTTTATTAACAATGTACAAGTTTGAGATTAAACAGTACATAGTTTTTGATAATGATACTTATTGTGTTTATCTTTCAATTTTAAATGAAAAACACTATTATTGTTCTGTAAGCCTAACCTACACATCTGTGTTCTGATAGCTACAGGGCTGTCATTTAACTGTTATTATGGTTATTATAATTATTATTAACAATGGTAGATCTAATTCTGTTTTTAAATACTTCTGTGTGTTAATTTTCCAAAGTTTCGCATACCGTATCTTTGTGCATATAAAAGTGCATATAAAAATACTGTAATAATGCTTTCGCCTTATACTTGAGGGTGTACAATACAATGTAATTTTGTTATAAAACAAAACTGTTACTGTCACGGGTACGGTGATAGCAATACCCAGTATACTAAAAGAACTTGAATATAAGTAGCCAACTACACCACATTGGGTTTCAGGAAGGCAAGGACCTTTGGGCAGAGAAATCTTTTAGTTATCCCTACTTAGGTCCTTTTTGATCCTCTGGGTTCTGCACACACAACGGCAACAAGTTTAAAATTGATAAAACAAACTTTATTAAATCTCCAGAGGGTTAAGTTCACTTTAAAAATACACACACAAGGAAGCTCCCACAAAAAAAAAAAAAATATAAAGTCTAGAAATACTACTTGGAGCTACCCTCCTGCAGGTAAAAACTCTCAATTACAAATCACAGCAAGTCAAACAAAGGAAACAAAAGTGCAATAATAATGCAGTTTGTAGTTAGTAGTCCAGAATCCTGCAAAGGAATGGAAAAGATCAAAGAGTCCAAAAAAGGGTGGGGTGTTATGACACCTCCCCCATTCCTGCCTGAGATCGTCGTCCTCCAGGAGGCGTTATACCCGCCGGAACCATCCTCCAATCCGCCACTGACTCTAGAGAGGGGAGATCCCAAGAAACCTGGGAAAGCTCAAAAGTAGCTTTCAGAGAAGAGGAAATGCTGGTAAGCAGGTTCACAATTCTGCCTAAATCCAGCAAAGCTGTTTACTTCCCTTTAGCTAAACTTGTGCCCTTGCGTGTCTCCACCCGGATGGAACCCGCGTCACCGTTGCTCTCTACTGGACCCTGGAACCGGTAAGTATCGGCGTCGTCAAACTGCCCCCAATGGTGGCTCAGAACAATGCACACGGTAAGCAGCTGCTAAACTCCTCCCAGTTGTACACGTTTAATCTAAAATTGCACAATTAATGTAATCAGAATACTACCCCCACTTGATTGTGTCTTTTCAGGTTCCCAATACCGTATCACCCCAACCGAGCCTGCTGAGTTCGTCCTGGTAAGTAGTCTACCACCATCACACAATAATATGTGACTATCTCTCTCCTTCCTCCTCCCAGGTGGCACCCCTGTCCCACCAGTCCACCAATATCAGAGAGCAGCATGAAGAGGGAACACACAAAAACAACAAGGAGCCACACACAAGAAGAAAATACCGGGCTACGATATAGCCCGTGGTGCAGCCTCTAAATAATTTCCACAATTATAACCAATCAATAAAAATTCTGTTAAAAACAACCCTTTTACATAAAACCGTCAGTCTTTTCCTTCTTTGTATAATAACAGCTATGCACCAGGTAGAGTCAAATAAGGTGCAGTATAGAGACTAGGATACAGGTAATCCCTCCACAAAGAAACCAAAAAAAGAAACATAACATAAGAACATAAGAAAGTTTACAAAGAAGAGGAGGCCATTCGGCCCATCTTGCTTATTTGGTTGTTAGTAGCTTATTGATCCCAGAATCTCATCAAGCAGCTTCTTGAAGGATCCCAGGGTGTCAGCTTCAACAACATTACTGGGAAGTTGATTCCAGACCCTCACAATTCTCTGTGTAAAAAAGTGCCTCCTATTTTATGTTCTGAATGCCCCTTTGTCTAATCTCCATTTGTGACCCCTGGTCCTTGTTTCTTTTTTCAGGTCAAAAAAGTCCCTTGTGTCAACATTGTCAATACCTTTTAGAATTTTGAATGCTTGAATTAGGTCACCTCATAGTCTTCTTTGATCAAGACTGAATAGATTCAATTATTTTAGCCTGTCTGCATATGACATGTCTTTTAAACCCAGAATAATTCTGGTTGCACTCTTTCTAGAGCAGCAATATCCTTTTTTGTAGTGAGGTGACCAGAACTGAACACAATATTCAAGATTAGGTCTTACTAATGCATTGTACAGTTTTAACATTACTTCCCTTGATTTAAATTCAACACTTTTCACAATGTATCCGAGCATCTTGTTGGCCTTTTTTATAGCTTCCCCACATTGTCTAGATGAAGACGTTTCTGAGTCAACAAAAACTCCTAGGTCTTTTTCATAGAGTCCTTCTTTAATTTCAGTATCTCCCATATGATATTTATAATGCACATTTTTATTTCCTGCGTGCAGTATCTTACACTTTTCTCTATTAAATGTCATTTGCCATGTGTCTGCCCAGTTCTGAATCTTGTCTGGATCATTTTGAATGACCTTTGCTGCTACAACAGTGTTTGCCACTCCTCCTATTTTTGATGACTTCTCCAAATTTAACAAGTTTGCTTACTTTACTAGAATCTAAGTCATTAATGTAGATTAGGAATAGCAGAGGACCTAATACTGATCCCTGTGGTACTCCACTGGTTACCTCACTCCATTCTGAGATTTCACCTCTAATCAGTACTTTCTGTTTTCTACATGTTAACCACTCCCTAATCCATGTGCATGCATTTCCTTGAATCCCTACTGCGTTCAGTTTGAGAATTAATCTTTTATGCAGACTTTGTCAAAAGCTTTCTGGAAATCTAAATCAACCATGTCATATGCTTTGCAATTATCCATTATCGATGTTGCATCCTCAAAAAAATCAAGCAGGTTAGTTAGACACGAGCTCCCTTTCCTAAAACCATGTTGACTGTCTCCCAAGATATTGTTACCATATAGGTAATTTTCCATTTTGGAACTTATTATAGTTTCCATAAGTTTGCATATAATAGAAGTCAGGTTTACTGGTCTGTAGTTATCTGGTTCAGTTTTGTTTCCCTTTTTGTGGGTCGGTACTACGTCTGCAATTTTCCAGTCTGTCGGTACAACCCCTGTGTCAAGAGACTGTTGCATGATCTTGGTTAGCAGTTTGTAAATAACTTCTTTCATTTCTTTGAGTACTATTGGGAGGATCTCATCCGGCCCAGGGGATTTGTTTATTTTAAGAGCTCATAGTCCCTTTAACACTTCTGCCTCAGTTATGCTAAAGTTATTTAAAACTGGATAGGAACTGGATGACATGTGGGGCATGTTGTCCATATCCTCCTTTGTAAAAACTTGTGAAAAGTAATCATTTAATTTTTTTTTTTTCATCTATGATTTTGCCATTTGTATCGCTTAGACATTTAACCTTCTCTTTGAATGTTCTCTTGCTGTTGTAATATTGGAAAAACATTTTGGAATTGGTTTTATCCCCCTTAGCAATGTTCATTTCTATTTCTTTCTTGGCCTTTCTAACTTCCGTTTGCAGTTCTGTGTAGTCTTTCTGTGTACTTTGTTTTTGGTCCCTTTTAAATGCTCTGTAAATTGCTTTTTTTTGCTGAATATTTTGTTTAATTGATCTATTAAACCATTTTGGCAATTTAATTTTACCCTTAGATTTGTCTACTTTAAGGATGTAATTGTTTTGCGCCTCTAGTACTACATTTTTGTAGAACAGCCATCCTTTTTCTGTGGATGTTTTCTCTATTTTACTCCAATCTACTTCTGTTAGTTTCTGTTTCATACCTTCATAGTTTGCTTTTCTAAAATTGTAAACCATAGCTTTAGTCATTACTTTTGGGGTTTTAAAAAGCACTTCAAACGAGACCATGTTGTGGTCTGAGTTTCCTAGCTGTTCTCTCTGTTTTAGTTCTGTTTTAGTTATTTGTCTTTGTTATTTGAAAAGACTAAATCAAGGCATGCCTCCCCTTTTTGGTGCCTTGAAGAATTGTGTTAGGAAGCAGTCATTTGTCATTTCCACCATTTCAATTTCGTCCATCGTGCTACCCATCGGGTTTTCCCATTTTATATGGTGGAAGTTGAAATCCCACATTAGTATGGCTTCTCCTTTGCTACATGCATTCTAATGTCATTGTATAACAGATTATTTTGCTCACGTTCTGAATCTGGCGGTCTATAGCATGCTGCTATTATTAGGCCCTTTGAATTTTCGTCCGTTATTCTGACCCATATTGATTAGGCTTTATTTTCTTTGTCCAGGTTTAACACTTGGGCTTCAAGACTGTTTCTTAAGTATAGCGCTACCCCTCCACCTCTTCCATCCTGCCTGTCTTTCCTATACAGTGTATACCCACAAATATTATATTCGTCCCCATCACAATCAGACAAACACGTTTCTGTAACACCTATCACATTATATTTATTTGTTAGTAACTAACAAAACACAGTCCCAATCCAACCACAAAGAAAACAAAGTCCCGAAACAAATGACTATATTACCGGTGCTCCAATGAAGTCCCAGTATACAAAAAATGATCCAAAGTACAAAGCTCCCATTCATATTCCACAACGCCACTCTTAGATCCTCCTTCTTCCAAATACCATTTACTCAGAAACCATCCTTCCATGCCTCCATGCCTCCAAGACTCTCCCCGGTGCTTCCCCTTCTAGGTTCTCTAGCCACCTTTATACAGCCCCTTCCCCTTGCTCACCCAATCACCAGTCGTGCAGTATGCCTAAGGCTGGACCTACTCAATAGTACTAGTGAAAGTGTAGTGGGGTAGCACAGATAGAGCAGTCAAAATAAAAACAAGGGTTTCAGTGCAGCAGATTCAACAAAACAGTCCACAGTGCACACAGTGAGAAACAAAAAATTACAACCACGGTTCGTCACCTGTGACATTACTTTGTTCCCGCTGACACACAACCTTTTAACAAAGTTGCTGGAACGTTTAAATTGAGTTACGATGTTACCACAAGGTTGTGTGTTAGCGGCTTCTCAATGACCGCATGGTAGTATATGAAGCTAGTGATCTAATATAAACGCCGGTCTCAAATTATTGCCAGTCTCCAATATGTTATTGAATTGAAAGCTTTGTTGCCGACTTTGATCCAATATAGGACTGAAGACTTTGTTGCGGAGAGGAGTGTTTTTGTACTGGACACTTCAACAGATTGAGTTTCTGTGCCAGCAGACCAAACATCTAAGCTTCAAGGAACCGTTGAGTATAATTCCAGTTGCATTTTCCTTTCATGGAACTAAATTAACTAATTGTAACACATTCACATAGAACTGAACTGTTAATTATTTAGTTTGCGCACTTTGCGTGTGAATTAACTTTTAGTGAAACTTGATGAAGTAACTATAAGTAATCTACCTCATTGTTGTGTGAAGAATTTCTTTAAAAGTAAACTTGCCATATACTTAATCTATATTCCATTAATAAACTTAACATGATATATTCTAAGATTGTCGCCATCATCTCAGTTGAAACTGTGTGCTTGGTTGTGGGCATGTGAGAGCGAGCGACTAGCTACGTCACAGCCTGCTTGTGTTGCAGTTTGTGTGTGAGGAGACAGGCGGTGTCATATTTCAATTGCCTGCTAGCAAGCGTCAGTGCAGTGAGATTTTTGAATGGTGTTTTGTGCTTACAGACTAAGAGATTTATTTTCTAACTTTGCTGATTTCTGTTTATTATTTGTGTGCTTAATAAAACACTTTTACTGATTAGACATCCCTTGTGTCTGCGCATGAATGTGTGTTCAGTAAACGTGTTACAAAGATCGAGTAAACACGTCAATTAAATATTGTTAGTAAGAGAACTAATCAACCCAGATAAACATTAAATTATCAATTATTGAACAGTTCCTACACTGAAATGGCAAAGTATACATATAACACAATGTAAAAGATAATCCAAACTTTACACATTAGTTTATAGATTGCCTTAACAATTATTAGTAATAACTTAATCAGAAAGGGTTACATGTTGAAAGTTAGCAAGGATATGTGGGTTGTGGTTTGATTAAAAAAAGCTTTAGAAAAATGCATGAATTTCTTTTATCTGTGGATATTTTTATATCTGGACACACGGACACAAGAATTGACTGGCCTTTCAGTTGCTTGCCAGCACTAATTGTACAATCAATATAATTTGATAAACATTCAAAATGCACATGCAACAATTGTATTACCTGCATTTGTTTTTGAGTCTGAAAACAAAAAAATAACTATTTGCAGAAATGTTTTGTTGAAACTCATCTTCAGAATGTTACAAGGACCAGTAATAAACATTGTTCTTGTATATTACTCATTGTTACAAAAACATCTGCATAGTCATCACAGATACTTATTTTAATACTGTACTTGTAACTGAGCACAACTTTAACATAGATATTATACCAGAAACATTATATACTATAAATCACTAATTTCTTATGACCTAAAAGTTTTCACTTATGAGGGGTATTTGTTGGCATGACATGTTTTTTAGAAATAGAGCTTATTCTCAATGGCTCCCACATTAGTTATCAACTGCAACATTATGGCAAATGACATGGAAGCTTCCCATCATGGCGCTCCTCACCCCTGGCTTGAACATTCCCTACTATTCAGTACTCGGAGAGACCATTTTGTCCACTGAGGGCTCAACTAATACCACAAAACTATTTCTGCTTGTAATAAAAATTTGCACACATATTTATTGAATTATATATATATATATATATATATATATATATATATATATTATATAGGAGCTTGCTGAATAAAATCCTAATCATGCTGAGTTACCTTCTTGGCTGGGAGCATTGCAATGGCCTCACGCAGGGTGGCGAGGTAAAATCGGCTGGATATAATAATCTTTTTTTATATAGCGCCTTCCATAGCGGACCACCATCACAAAGTGTTTTACATGATACAAGACTAGGGTGTGTGAACTATGCATCAGCTGCAGAGTCACTTACAAGAACGTCTCACTCGAAAGATGGAGCACAAGGAGGTTAAGTGACTTGCTCAGGGTCACACAGCGAATCAGTGGCTGCACTGGGATTTGAACCAGGTACCTCCTGGATACAAGCTTGTTCCTTTAATCACTGGATCACACAGTCTCCTATAAATAGATCACCTCATTGTGCTTAGCAAACCCTACTAGTCATGCTTCCCACAAGTCCAGGTGAAGATTCCAGAATGATAGCTTGCCTCCAAGGTTTATTAGGGCAACAAAATAGAACGTAAATTAAGTAGGTGAAAAGAGGCATTTGGTGACAGAGAACGTTAACCTTTAGTTCTCCTGATCAGTAAGTCCGTTGCAGTGATGATCTAAGCATGTTAAACTGGAAACAGGGGTCCATTGCATAAGGCAGTTGCTGAAGTTTTTGCTAACAAACAGAAACCTGACAATGAATTATCATGTCAAAAAGAATATATCCTAATTACTATCCACAAATGTAGTTTAATAATCCCAGAATTAAATTCATACTATAGTGCAGCAATCTTTATAATAACTTTATAGTAACTATAGTTCCAAATAACAAAACAAACAACGACTTGTAGCAAACTGACAGAGTTGTGAATTCCATGCTGTTAGAATTAAATCATTGCACATGCAGTAGTTATCATCAGGTTTTTTTTTTTTGTTTTGTTTTTTGTTACTTGGTAATTATTAAAGGTGCTTGTGGCAGGCTGGCGAGTGGAAAGAGGCCCAGAGACAGACTACAGTTCAAAAAATCCTAATTTTATTATAAAAAAAACCCCCACAAAAATAAAGTGCAGAGGGGCAAAACAAAGATCTTTAGACACAAATAAAGCAAAAACAAAACTTACAAAAAAATAAGGTTTCCAGGCTGGGCAATGCCTTCACTGGATTCAAAACAAAACAACCCCAACAACCCCAACCCCAAACCCGCTTCCTCAACTCCCCTCAAATGAGAAGCAGAGGACTCCTTTTATGTCAGGTGTCTGGGTGCTGATTGATCATTAATTAAACTAATCATCTAATCAACCCCAGCCACCTGAACACAATGAACCCAGGCAGGTAGGGGAATTTAACCCCATCCCTGCCAATTTCTAAAGGGCAGAGCTGTGCTCTGCCACAGAGCTTTTTAAAGAAAGCAGCTATAGTTCAAATTTAATCCCAGGTTGCTGAAACAATACTCTGGGTTATCTAATCAGATATCTTTTACTGTTTGAGCTATTTTGAGTACAGTTTTTTTTTTCCTAAAATACTAGACTGCTGTGACTAAAAACAACATTATAGAGAGTTTACAGGCTTTTAAAGCAGTGGACAGGTATATGGATCTATCACTTTTAGACTTAAACACACTGACTAAACTCAAATAAATTCGAAAGGTTTATTCACCAAAATAAATGTTGCTGCACACATAAGTAAGGCTTTGGGATAATCTATCATCGTGTATTGTAACTGTACCCAAAATAAAAAAGATTTATTCTGAAGGAATATTTAAATGAAGGTCAGAACTGCCCTTGTAGCTTATTTTATTATTGCATGTATGGAAGGGATGGAATTAAATGAAAAATTGCGGGTAATTTCATTTGTGAGTTGTAAATCTGGTCATAAATGTATGTTTATCTAGGTTTGACTGTATGCTTTTTTATTATTTTGTATTCTATTTCATAAATATTCTCAACAAAAACAGATCATTGCTAAATATTGCTGTGAATTGTATGTGTAAAATAAATATACTATTATATGACATCCCCCCATTCTATTTTTCCCAGACCTTACTAGATCATTAAATATGGTGGCAGCAAATTCTGATTCTCAGCCCAGGGCTCATTACCTGGCTTTAAATGTTCTGTTATAATCGTTTTATAATCATATAGAATCTACAAATCAGTCTAAGTTCATACAGTACTCTTTTATTTGAGTTTGTATACTATTTTGGCTTTCTTCTCCTGTGCAATTAAGCCCAGGAGGTGGGTTTTGGTTATGATGAACACCAGCAGAAAGTATACCCCAATAATAAGAACTGCGGCAACTATTCTTATCAGGAACTTAATCGGAAAAAAAACAACATTACAACGTTCTGTTGGGTTTATATCAGTGATAACTCTGTGATCCATTAATAATGATAACCGTGTGGCTTCCAGTACGGAATGCTTTATCTACAGTTATTGTGCAGATGTAGTTTCTTTTCAAAAAGATCCAATACGTAGCCTTTATTTCAACAAATAAATAAAGTATTTTGAGCGCTGTACCCCAGAAAACAGACTGACAAATGTAAAGTAATGTTTATTTTAGTGAAGTAAATCAACAAAGAGAAAGCATACGCACTCCAAAATGCGTAAGGTGCAAAGTATACAATGAAATCAGTATGAGAAACATTACTCACACACTTACGAAACATTTACCTGTTTTGTTTTGGGTTAAATAAAAAAATATTTATGCTAGTGCTTCCTCCTTTGAATGAAATATTTCCAGTTTCCAGAGTTTGCAAATTCTCTTTTTTTTTTTCTCATGCTTTTGTGAAGAAATTCCACACAATGCTGCTTTGCTGGATGCCTGGCTGCCATGTTTTAAAACAACAACAACAACAACAATGGAATACGGCCAGCAGATGTCACAAAGAATCCTGCTGAATGAAGCACATTTAACATTAATAACTGTATTCAAACTGAGATTATTATTATTATTATTATTATTATTATTATTATTATTATTATTATTATTATTATTCAATGTTTTCAGTACAGTAGTCTCCGTGGATAGGAACACCACCTAAGAGAACACTTTGCCTCAGGGAACACTCTTGTGGTGAAACAGATTTTTCCCATTGTAGATGCTCTGACTAAAGGAACAGGAACTTTGCTTAAAAGAACATCTTCTTGGCTGGCACCTGCTTGCCAGCTGTGCTGTTTTGGTCAGTCAATTAGCATCGGGACTAGTGAAAATAAATACCAGAGACCGTGGAGTTTTACAATGATAGAAAATATGGAGTTGATGTTTTGGATCAGAGTGCATGGAAGTATTCCATGTAAGTTGGCTCCCGGTGGCCTTTTCAGGTGTTTTACAATGTATTGGACCTGGCAGCCATCAACTCCTGGGTACGTTAAAAAGAATGCACAGAGAGTAATTTACCAAAGAGAGAACATATTTTACAGTTAGCACAGGAACTTCACAAGAAGCACGTTCGGATGTTTGTTTATTTACATTTTCTTTTTTTTTGATTTGTAAAATAAATGTTCTTATGTATATAATATGCTTCGGTTTTTCAGATGTTTATGTAACGTACTCAATAAAAAAATAAAATAAAATTACATCTGACTGCTTTTCCTTTCGTTATACTATTTGCAGTGTTTTGAATACAGCCACCAGAAAGACTGCTGCGGGGCTTCTAAGTATGAGTGTATCTCCGGTCCGTCTAGTGTTAAAAGGTTCTGTGTGTGAAATGTACACTGTGTAACAAGTGTTTTTGTTGACCGGTAAACAGCTTAGCTGTCTGGATTATAGTTCAGGACTGGGGAAAATTTTAGTTAGTGCTCCAACCTGAATTTAGGCTTTTGTTTTGTTCCAGTAGTTTGTTTATTTGTATTTGTTATCCTCTTGTGGTACATCATGATTAAAAACATTGTTAAAAAACCCTTGATTGCTGTTTACATATTAGGTCGGTGGCTTTAATTTCATTATATTACACAGATAAAATATATTTGATGTGACGTAGTTGTTCAATGTAATTTACAACCTATATGAATGCCAGCGGTGGCTATCTTTGGCTTGTACTGTGAAACACTCCAAATGAATTTAAAACAATCTGTGTGTAACTTTTGTTTTCTTTTCAATGTGGATTGATAAGATGCTTCCTTTACCTGACTATGATCACATGACATCATTGTAATATAGTAGTTGCAATTTTTATTTTTTTTTCTGTTCCATGATCAGAAGGTAAAATTAAACATTAGGAACTGAGTGGGAATTGTGTGGGATATGATTTTTCCCCTCCTAAACCTGGGCTACCATTTGTACGTAGGTCATTTCTACACAGGAATCCCTCTATTTAGGGCCTTGTAATCCCAAACAATGGCTTGTGGCACAATAAGACCAAAGAGGAAGGGATTTCCTCATCAATTGGTAGCCAAGAAGCAGGGGTGTGGTGAAACCAGCGCTCTGCTCTGTGAGAAACTGCTGGAAATGAAACATACAGATAAAAAAAGATGTGTACCTCCTCACCACCATCCACGATAAGGCAACAATAGGCTCCAGAGAATCGGGTCACTTTTTTTGGACTTTCAGACCTCTGTGATTTCTAGCCTCCTGTTTGATGCACAACAAATGCCAGAGACTGAAAAAGTGGAAACATTAGCAAGACTTAATTAATGACAGTTAATACAGACGCTGCCACAGTCAGGGAAAAAAGCCTGAATGACACACATACACAAGCCATGTCTCAATTGGGTCAAGGCTTAAAAATCCTTCTTTAACCTGTCTCCCCTTCATCTACACTGATTGAAGTGGATTCAACAGGTTACAGCAATAACATCAATAAGGGATCATAGCTTTCACCTGGATTCACCTCGTCAGTCTATTTCATGGAAAGAGCTGGTGTTCCTAATGTTTTGTACACTCAGTGTGTGTGTGTGTGTATATATATATATATATATATATATATATATACAGCTCTGGAAAAAAATTAAGAGACCACTGCAAAATTATCAGTTTCTCTGGTTTTACTATTTATAGGTATGTGTTTGGGTAAAATGAACATTTTTGTTTTATTCTATAAACTACTGACAACATTTCTCCCAAATTCCAAATAAAAATATTGTCATTTAGAGCATTTATTTGCAGAAAATGACAACTGGTCAAAATAACCATGCATCTTCGTCTTGATCACATTCCAAAGGTTTTCAATGGGGTTCAGGTCTAGAGATTGAACTGGCCATGACAGGGTCTTGATCTGGTGGTCCTCCATCCACACCTTGATTGACCTGGCTGTGTGGCATGGAGCATTGTCCTGCTGGAAAAACCAATCCTCGGAGTTGGGGAACATTGTCAGAGCAGAAGGAAGCAAGTTTTTTTTCCAGGACAACCTTGTACTTGGCTTGATTCATGCCAAAGCTGCCCGATTCCAGCCTTGCTGAAGCATCCCCAGATCATCACCAATCCTCCACCACATTTCACAGTGGATGCGAGACATTGTGGCTTGTAGGCCTCTCCAGGTCTCTGTCTAACCATTAGACGACCAGGTGTTGGGCAAAGCTGAAATTGGACTCATCTGGGGGTGCTTCAGCAAGGCTGGAATCGGGCAGATTTGTCTTTGTGAAGGATGCATGAATCAAGCCAAGTGATTAAAGTAGTGAAAAAAAAGCAAAAGTATTCAAATAAATTCAAAACTCACCATTCTGATCGCTCTGTTCCTTCTCCCTGAACTACCGAGTTTCCCAATCCCATTTTGAAAATAAATAGTTTAAAAAATACCTCTTAAACTTTCAGCTTTTCACAAAATATTTGGGTCCCTCTTAAAAGAGACTTTGGTGTTAAAAGACGTTCTTCAGTCTGCCTGCCTGCCTGCCTGCCTGCTGCCACTGGAATGAATGCACTTTTGGGTTTTATTTTTTATGGTTAAGGGACTATTTTTTCTAAGTTCAGACAGAGGTGGAAGGATATTTTATAAAAATAACTTTTTTTGTTAATTAAAATATGTTTTTACATTTTTTATTTATTTTTTGTAATGTTGGTTGATCCATTTTATAAGCGCAATAAGGCACGTCAGGGTGTGGGATATCCTCTAATATCAACAGGCCCAGGGTGGTTAAAGCCACTTGGCTTCGCCTCGTGCCTTATAACGCACCCATTGGGACTGGTAGATTTTAATGGAAGTTCAAATAAAAGACGCGTTTGAGACATACGAAGACATATGGTATAGTAAAATAATAATAATAATAATAATAATAATAATAATAATACTAATAATAATAATAAATAATACTAATAACAATAATAATAATAATAATAATAATAATAATAATAATAATAATATAATAATAATAATAATAATAATAATATTTACTGTTAACCATAGCAAGAACACAATCTCTTAAAACATTTTTGTCAATCAATTTTGTCTCCGAGGCTGATCTCCCACTCACTTTTGAAATCTCCTTTGAAATCTTTTGCTTTTAAGAGGTAGCATTCTGCCCATTCTGTAAAGCAGAAGTGCTGGTATGGTGGTAATGTAACAACCAGTACTTTGTAAGGTATGTTGTATCCCATTTGCTGTAACTAAGAACAGAGCAAGGTTAGAATTGAACCCTCAACAAAGGTTTATAAAGCGGCTATTTTACCACTGTACCCCCGCTTGTCTTGTAGGAACACACACAATCCTACCTGTTACAAAAGCCGATATCATACTGGTCTGCTTTGGAGGATGATTCCAGATGAGAAATCATCATGAGCAGGGTTGAAAAGTGGTGCTAAACTGTATGACCTATGGACAATGGAACAGAGCAGGATCAGTTTCCTCATCAGATCAACATATGATGTTCTCCCATCACCACTGAACCTAAACCTCTGGGTGGGTGAGGATCCCTCATGTCCTTTGTGTTCATCACCTGCAACATTAAGGCACATTTTGACAGGATGTAAGGTGGGTCTTAGCCAAAGATAGTTTACTTGGTGCCATGACCAGGTGTTGCGATGTTTGGCCTTAGCATTAGAAGACAATTATAACCTGACCAATAAGTTGCCACCAGTTCTATCAAAGCATTACACAAAGAAGACCATATTCCTCCATCCAGAAGAGCAACCACCAAGAAAAGGAGAGTGTTAAAACCAAGCCTCGCCCAGGACAACTGGAAGCTGCTAGAGACTGGAAAATGCTGGCAAGTGTTGGTCAATGGCTTATTTTTCCACCTGAGATTGTCACCACTATACTTCAACCAGACATTGTCTTGCGGGCTGGATCAGCACGTCTTGTTCATATGGTAGAGTTAACAGTGCCATGGGAGGATGCTGTGGACAAGGCGAATGAGAGGAATAAACTTTGGTATGCTCAACTAGCTGCTGAAGCAGAACAGCAAGGATGGAAACTCCGTGTTTACCCAGTGGAGGTTGGTTGTCAAGAATTTGTGGCGCACTCTACAACCCGGTTTCTCAGAGATGTCGGGTTCAGTGGTCAAGAGTTGATATTCTTTGAGTGCTGGATGCATAAGCAGCTACCTCCTTTTATGTCCGTGTTATCTTTAGTGGATGGGGCTATGACATACGCCCTTTTTTCGATTTCATTCAGCTCCTATCGGTTCACTTGACCATCCAGTTCTCAAAGAATATCACAGACATTTGCAGAGCTTTTTGAGATGTTATAGTAATAAAATAATGACTTGGATCGCATTATTGAGGAGTTTGGTGATAAAACGAGTGACCAGGAGAGGATTTATCAGTATGTACTACTATGAATAAGTATTTGAAAAATACACTGAACAAGGGGTGGGGCTTGGCTGGAAATGCAGTACTGAGTGTCCTGTTGATATGCAAGGCTTTTTAAACCTGTTTTACTCTGAAAAAATATATATTTAAACAGTGTGTGTAAAATAAACAGCACGTGTGAAAATAAATTGGACCTGACGTGCCTGACAAATGCTTAATAAATGGACCGCTAAGGATTAATACTATAACAAGGGCATAACGCAGTTCATGATAAGTGGTTTTATACAGAACAGTAAACCCCCAAGAGATATACAATATTACAGCCAGACACAGCAAAAAACAATAATAAAAAGAGCTGCTGGCATTATCAATAAGGTGAACTACACCACTGCTAAACATAAAATCGCCCATCAGTCGCTACTTTCTGCCATCTTGGAATCCACATTAACTACTGACCTGCTCCCTTGCAATATTTATAGTTAACAATAAACACGCTCATTAACATTTACATGTGAAATGCGAGTTTTCATGCGAAACTGGACGTGGATTTCCTGTGTGTTTCGTCATTTACACGAGTAAATCAGATTTACCCTATTCCTCTTTTTGGCCGTTTTTTTCGGCCCTAAACCTGAATTACACGAGTAATTCTCCCAAACGTGCACATGCATCGCCATTTCACATGTAAATTGACCCACATGGAAACCCCATGAATGTAGACTAGTCTGCTTCCTCCCTGTCCTATAATTTCAATCTGTCTAGTAAAATTTAGTAAAGCAAATAATATACAGTATACATATATTTTTAAAATCAAGACTAGTATTTGCTGTCAGTGTTGATAAAGTAACCTCAACAGCAATAGCAACAAGTCCCCAGTTTGACTGACAGATTGTAGAAATCAAACACCTTGATGCACACTGATTTAATTGCAGCATATCAGAACAACAGCACAGACACTGTGCTCTCTTCTCCAACTAAGCCAGGAGGATTTGAATAAACTCTGTAATCAAGTTATTTAATAAACAGCACGATCAACATTAACATATGTAGACTACGAGATATTTTTAATTACTATTTTTTTTTTTTTTTACTTTTGCTACAAATGCATACAATGGTAATCTTTTGGCTTCTGTTCTAAGGCGTTAAACCTATCATTTTCTCGAAGACAGTGTTCTTTGAAATGTTGGTCTTCAGGCAATAAAAAGTCAAATAAATCAATAAACCTCAGAACTATGAAATCTCTCAACTTACCTCTTTGTATAAACAAAGCCTCAATCAATATTTTAAAGAATGCGGTTATGAAAAGAACTGTCAGCTTTACTCAAGATAGCTTGTATTAGGGTTCTATTGTTTTCTGATCCCCACATACATGTATTTTTATTTTAATAATGTTTACTGAGATATAATCCCAGTGTAATGCATTTCCAATTTTGAAAATGGCTCTGAATAAAAAGTACAATATCAGAGCTGCTTGGCAGAGTGGTTAAGCTAGTCTAAGCCTTTTTTGTTTGGAGCTTCTTTCAGTGGTTCAATGTTAGTTCTGATGTGGGAGGGGTGGTTGTGCAAAAGGTGAAATGCTTTTTATATTACAGTGTGGAAGGGGTGTGGGTAATTCACTGACAAGGAGACAGACAGGTGTATTTGGGAAACACCACACAGGTGCCCAGTTTTATTTCAGGCCGGCTCTTTTCCTTTCCTTGTATTTTTTTTCTCTCCGGTAGAGGGCACTGTTGACGTGGGCTGCCTATCAACGATGATAGACAGCACCACGGAAATACCACAGCTGGTACACGAACTGCAAATGCACTCGCAGGTGCTCAAAGAAATAATAATGAAAACAGAAGGCGAAAAGAACAAGGGAAAATAAAACAGTAATAAAACTACAAATAAAAGGTGCTGCACTCGGCAGCGTTATCCCGGTCGCCGCTACCCGCACGACCCGGATCACCGTCCTACTCTCTCGGCTATCTCGCCTGCTCTTTCACAATACGCCGGGGTCTGCCCAAGGGTTCCCCGCTCTCTCTCTGTCTCGCTGATTCCCGGTCCTGAATCAAAGTGTCCGCACCCTTAGCGCGTCTAAGTGGGCAGACCTGAGGAAACAACAGAGCGTTATTTTATAGGACCGACAATCACCCAAGACCCGCCTCTCAGCCATTCAGAGAGGGGGAAAGTCCACACACACACTTTCCCACCTCCCCGTGTCACTGCCATGACTCACAGGCGGTTGTTGGACGACTGCCGCCTCTTCCTGCAGCACGTGAACACGCCAGCAGAGTCACAGGTTAGAAAAATAAAATAAAATAGTATAAAATGTGATCATGACAGGCAAGTTACAAAATAAGTTAATTAGAACCAAATGTAATAAATATTATAGCTGCTGAAAACGGTGATGGGTTTTCACTCATGTGTTTGGCTTGCAGTGTGGACAACATCAAATTCAACAACAAATTGCACATTCCAAATAGTATTGAATAAGTCTCTTAATAAAGCTGAGGGTGTGATTCAGGTCATCCTTAAAAATCCTTGATCCTATCTAACCTCAATGGCAGTGATGGCTGCCTGTCTTCTCCCCTTAACCACTTGCAGTCCATTTATTCAGTGCATGTCAGGAGCGTCAGGTCCAATTTATTTTCACATGCGTCTTGGCATGTTCTCCACCAGTCTTTCACATTGATGTTGGGTGACTTTATGCCACTCCAGTGGCAAATATTCAAGCAGCTCGGCTTTGTTTGATGGTTTGTGACCATCCATCTTCCACTTGATCACATTCCAGAGGTTTTCAATAGGGTTCAGGTCTGGAGATCGGGCTGGCCATGACAGGGTCTTGATCTGGTGGTCCTCTATCCACACCTTGATTGACCTGGCTGTGTGGCATGGAGCATTGTCCTGCCAAAAAAACCAATCCTCAGAGTTGGGGAACATTGTCAGAGCAGAAGGAAGCAAGTTTTCTTCCAGGACAACCTTGCACTTGGCTTGATTCATGCGTCCTTCACAAAGACAAATCTGCCCGATTCCAGCCTTGCTGAAGCACCCCCAGATGAGTCCAATTTTCAGCTTTGCCCAACATCTAGTCGTCTAATGGTTAGACAGAGACCTGGAGAGGCCTACAAGCCACAATGTCTCACACCCACTGTGAAATGTGGTGGAGGATCGGTGATGATCTGGGGGTGCTTCAGCAAGGCTGGAATCGCGCAGCTTTGGCATGAATCAAGCCAAGTACAAGGTTGTCCTGGAAGAAAACTTGCTTCCTTCTGCTCTGACAATGTTCCCCAACTCTGAGGATTGTTTTTTCCAGCAGGACAATGCTCCATGCCACACAGCCAGGTCAAACAAGGTGTGGATGGAGGACCACCAGATCAAGACCCTGTCATGGCCAGTCCAATCTCCAGACCTGAACCCCATTGAAAACCTCTGGAATGTGATCAAGAGGAAGATGGATGGTCACAAGCCATCAGACAAAGCCGAGCTGCTTGAATGTTTGCGCCAGGAGTGGCATAAAGTCACCCAACATCAATGTGAAAGACTGGTGGAGAGCATGCCAAGACGCATGAAAGCTGTGCTTGAAAATCAGGGTTATTCCACCAAATATTGATTTCTGAACTCTTCCTAAGTTAAAACATTAGTATTGTGTTTTTTAAAAATGAATATGAACTTATTTTCTTTGCATTATTCGAGGTCTGACAACACTGCATCTTTTTTGTTATTTTGACCAGTTGTCATTTTCTGCAAATAAATGCTCTAAATGACAATATTTTTATTTGGAATTTGGGAGAAATGTTGTCAGTAGTTTATGGAATAAAACAAAAATGTTCATTTTACCCAAACACATACCTATAAATAGTAAAACCAGAGAAACTGATAATTTTGCAGTGGTCTCTTAATTTTTTCCAGCGCTGTGTGTGTGTGTATATATATATATAATATATATATATATATATATATATATATATATATATATATATTAGAGTAAAATAGGTTTAAAAAGCATTGAATCGCAAAAGGACACTCAGTACTGTATCTCCAGCCAAGCCCCACCCCTTGTTCGCTATTTTCACATACCTCTTTATAGGCGTGCATACTGATAAATCCTCTCCTGATCATTTCTTTTATCACCAAACTCCTCAATTATGCAATCCAACTGTCTGTGATATTCTTTGCGCGCTGGTCGCAGAAGCAGCTATCTCCTTTGTTTATGTCCGTGTTATCTCTGTAGTACATGGGGCTATGAGATACGCCCTTTTTTCCAGCTTTATTCGGCTCCTGTCGGTCTCACTCGGCCATTGAAAGGTTTTGTCTGCTAGAGACCTGTGCTATAGCTCTTTTTGATGATATCTGACAGGGTCCGACATCAGACTGGAAAGGGAAAATTGTAATGTTGGACCTGGTCCGACATTGGATCGCAAATGGTTAAGATGCTAGACCAACTGGACAAAAATCAATCACCTGCCATCATTATGCTGATAGCAGTGACCATGATTCAGCCAATGAATTGTCTTTTTACACAGCCTTTGCTGGAAACCATAAACACAAGTGATGTGTTAAAGACTGACATGTGCACTCAGCTAAGCTCTTAAGAAAAGGACTCAGCTGGGAATCTAAATCTTTTCTTACAGGTAGGAATTATCTGGCATAAAGGCAAGGCTTATCGGTGTGCTCAAAAAGAGCTGCGTTATGGCTGCATGCTGTCTGAAATATCCCACACTGCTTTGATACCCTTAGGCATTCCAAATGTTTATAATGCCTGCTAGCTGAGATTAATTACAAAGAAAGTAGAACTGATGGTATCTGCCTCCTGACCAATTGGATTAAAAACAGTGCCTCTGAATGCTATTAAACCAAATCCACTCTTCCTTTACTAAGACTGAACAGGCTACAATACAGTGAAGCATCTTTATTTAATTAAATTCCACATCATCACTTTGCATTTAAAGAGCAGAGGCATTTAGGGATTAAAACAATAATAGTAATAAAACCTTCACCTTTGCAGTAAAAAAGTGCTTACAAAACGCTATCATGCTGTTTAGGATTAAGGTGCTGATGCCTATGGTTTTAGTTGTAACCTATAAATCCACTCCAGTGAAAAAAAACGTATATTGGTGCCTGTAAGTATTTACACCCTTTCGACCTTTCTCAGTGCACAGTTCAGCAGCTCAGTACTTGAAAATGGTATTCCTTTCATAAACCCTAACAATGGATTCAATTCAGAACTGGAGATAATATGGGTTACACATATGGACCAATGACCTTCTTGATGTATTACTTTTTTTACCTTAATTTTACCTTACTTCAATATATATATATATATATATATATATATATATATATATATATATATATATATATATATATATATAATTAGATTAGTGAGAAAATAAAACAATAGGGCTCTGCATATTAAAATACCACACATTGTTTTTACATCATCTCACTCTAAACGGTAAAATAACAAATAATCATGCATGATCAAATAACAAAGAAAATGAACAACTATTAACTATTTATTATTGTGATGAAGTGCCCGCCCCTGTGTAAATTTTTTGTTATATGTTGTGTGTTAATGTTGGTGAATAGTCATTGGTACACGGGATATAAACGGGTCTGTGTAACATGAGTGTTTAAAATATATATTTGTATTTAGGCACGAGGATTGCACAGCACTTCACGTGCAAGTAAAAAATAATAATATGTGAGCACGGGGAATTGCACTTTATTAATTCACATGCAGTTGTACCGCGACTCCAACTGAATGATTGATTAGCAATCGAAACTTGGTACAGCTGCATAAAAGCAACATGTTTTCACCCACTCGCGGTGGGGTGTTCGGTGAGTGGAGAACGGGAGCGAGAAGAGGATAAACTATTTACAACAATTGCTATTGTGTGCTGGTGGGACCAGCACGATACTTGTTTATTTAGAAACTCATCGTGTTTGTCAGTGTGTCTGTCTGTGCACCGTTTTGTTAAGTATAGTGTATATCCACTGTTCTATACCCCACACTCCTTCAGGATCGACGCAGCCTCATCAGCAGCAAAAGCCAATGCTGATCATCACCTTATAAAAAACTATGGGTCACTGGACATCAGCAGCAGTCCACTTCTACATTTGTTCTCTTCCTACAGACATATCAGCAGCTCACCAATCAATTGCTAATATGCCCGGAGAGGGGCACCCCCACCACCAGAGGTTTCCTCCTAATAAAGGAGTTTTTTCCTCTCCACCGATTGGAGGGTCTTAGTAACCATCTCTCTCTTTGTCCTTGTTTTTCCTTCTTCTCTGTTTTTTGTTGCGCATTGGCATGCTATCTTTTGTTTGTCTTCACATGTGAGGTCCTTGCAGGGAGCCATGGTCCATCCTTTTGGGGGGTTAGTGAGTCTCACTTCTCTGGCCTCTAGTCAGCCACAACTACTCATGCCTTCATTAAAACGGGGGTCGTCACCGCAGCAAGTCAGAGGGGACCACCGGCCACAGTGTTCTTTTGCAGCTCATGTGCTATTTCTTGTCTCACCCAGAGACTCTATTCCTCTCTCACTGTATCATTAAGAGCATTGGTTATCTACAATTTTTAAATACAAAAACCAAACACTAACAAACTCTATCTTTCAGATACCCCTGCAGGCGCACTCCAGTGCCTAGCCTTGGAGGACTTGCCTCATCTCTCTGAGGATGGCTCCTGGAGACAAGGATTTTCTTTCCAGGTTATGAACCTTTTTGTCCTCTGCGGGCATGGCGCAGTCCACAAGGCCGCGCCTCCAAAGATTCTCCACAAAGTCCGAGGATTTCTATGTTTTCAGGGGGTCCCGGGGGCCCATGGGGTTGACCTCCACAGTGCGAGGTTCTTGCGGTATAGAGTCCAGACCACATTCTTTGCCCTGGCTGCAGGCCAACTAACAGTTCAAAACAAGCACTCCTGGCCTGCGTGTCATTATCACAACCTCTCCTGGCCTGCAGGCCATCATCAGTCTCTCGAGGTTAAGCATCTAAATACTAACACACATCTTCACGCATTCCTAGCTCATGCTTGTGAAATGTTCAAATAAATACGTGCTCCTGTCCTGCTTCATTAAATATACAATTTTTTAATGTATATACTCTGAGTGTACAAAATATTAGGAACACCTGCTCTTTCCATGAAATAGACTGACGAGGTAAATTCAGGTGAAAGCTATGATCCCTTATTGTTGTAACCTGTTAAATCCACTTCAATCAGTGTAGATGAAGGGGAGACAGGTTAAAGGATTTTTAAACTTTGACACAACTGAGACATGGATTGTGTATGTGTGTCATTCAGAGGGTAAATGGGCAAGACAAAAGATTTAAGTGCCTTTGAATAGGGTATGCTAGTAGATGCTAGGCGCTCTGGTTTGAGTGTGTCAAGAACTGCATCGCTGCTGGGGTTTTCACACTCAACAATTTCCCGTGTGTATCAAGGATGGTCCACCACCCAAAGGACATCCAGCCAATGACAGGCCAGTGGTCAAAAACGGCTCATTGATGAAAGAGGCCAAAGGAGGCTGACACGAATTGTGCAGAGCAACAGACGGGCTACAGTTAGTCAACTGACAGGCCAGTATAACATTGGTGCTGAAAGACCCACAAAAGAATGCACAACTCTTCATACCTTGACACGAATGGGGTATGACAGCCGATGACCTAACAGAGTTCCACTTCTTTCAGCAAAACACAAGAAACTGTGGTTGCAGTAGGCTAAGGAATGAAAACACTGGACACTGGAGGATTGGAAAAACATTGCCTGGTCTGATGAATCCCAGTTCCTGCTGTTTCACGCTGATGGGAGGACTAGAGTATGGAGAAAACCACATGAGTACATGCATCCATCATGCTGCGTGTCAATATTGCAGGCTGGTGGTGGTGGTGTGATGCTGTGGGGTGTGTTTGCATGGCACACATTGGGCCTTTGATGAAAGTGGAGCAATGTTTGAATGCCACAGGATATCTGAACATCATTGCCAATCAGGTGTATCCCTTCATGGCAGCAGTGTATCCATCTGCTAATGGATTTTTTCAGCAGGATAATGCCCCATGCCACAAGGGTAGCTTCAGCTTACTGCAGTGGCCTACCCAGTCACCAGATCCAATCTGTGGGATGAGATGGAACGAGCTATTTAGAGTAGAGATCCACTACCAGCCAACTTGACACAACTTGGGGAAGCAATGGAGACAACATGGGCCAGCATCCCTGTAGAATGCTTTTGACACCTTATAGAGTCCATGCCCCGACGAACTGAGGCTGTTCTGAGGGCAAAAGGGGGTGCAAGTCAATATTAGGAAGGTGTTCCTAATGTTTTGTACACTCAGTGTACATATGTGTATCTATTTAAACCTGTTATACTTTTTATTGTATTTTTATACAGTTTCCTTTCTACTATTTATGGTAACATTTTCCTAAAAGTAATAAAATAAATAAATAAATAGATTGATAGGAGTCTGGAATCTAAGAACCACGTTTTTGCAGCAATAATTGCAACATCTCAATCCCAGCCGGCAGGGTAAATAAAAACAATTTAGCCAGTTCACGTGCTCTACCCTAGTGCTCTATATTAATGATTTTTAAAATCTGACTGTTGGGATTCTGTAGGAGAACTAATATTATATATTATATTGTATATATTGAATTAGCATACAAAGCCTAGCCATTTCCATTCTGGACCGTGGACATTCAAATTAACTTTTTTTGTTCTGACACCTTTTTTTCACCCTTAAAAGTCTGAACCCCATGGGGAATTTCAGAATGGGTATTACTTTCATGGATTGATAATCATCAGGTAACCTACAGTTTCGATAACCATCTTTGATGGATTGAATTGTTGATAGGTGTCAAAAACAATATTATGAATTTTACTGATGACAGTAGCGAGCGATGATTACCCATGGGTCCCAGTAATGGTGATGGACTGTCATCACAGTGACGTTTTTTGTGGGCTGTAGCTGTATCCGACACAAGCATGGTGTCTGCTTAAAAATTATGCACTGCCAGACTATGGAGATTTCTCCAGTCACTGAACAGCTTCTAGACGGTGACGTGTACTTCCACTGGGAATTTTGATTGGGTACCTTTACCAGACTTTTCATCACCTTGTTTCCTTAAAGTTACTGCTACAATCCTGCTTTCAATTTTATGATGCTGTAATTCGTGAAGCACAGTCTATTGTCTAGATTTAGAAGTGAGTAGTTTTTTGAGATTTACAATTATACTGCAAATACAGTATAATTGTAAATCTCGAAAAACTACTCACTTCTAAATCTTTTGTAGTCATCGTTGTATTACTTTAGTATAAACACATGTTAATTTGGATTCATATGTTGTTTTTTTTACTTTATGTGAACGAAAAGACACACATTTTCCCATTTTCCCATTGGAAATAGTGATATTTTGAAATATCACTGTCCTGGTCACAAAAGCAAAGTCTGTGGGGAATAATAACCATTTTCGATACTTTTGAGGCATAAGCAATTAGGAAATAACACTTACTACCCAGGAACAAAAATTGTGTTACATAGTGTAATCAGTAGGGTAAACTATATGCATTGGCGGGTGTTATTTTTCTTCTCACAAATGTCTTCAGCGGGGAGCTGGGGGTCTATTCTTTGGGGGGGTGTGACGGAGAGCGAATGAATCCGAATCAAAAATCTCCCTCTCGACCAGTGAGGGCACTGTACAACAGGAGCTGCGGGCTTCCTACCGAATGGTTGGGCTGTTCATCCTGGGGACAGTCGGGAGCCGGCCATTCAGGAAGAGGGCGGCGTTACGGTACCTGGAGTCATCGCCCTAGTACGGTGAGCGAAGTTTCAGTCATGAATTGGAGGAGACGTGATTGAACTAGCTATCGGAGGGGGCGGGGCTTAGCGTACTTTAGGGGGACGTGACGCCGTAATCGGCTCCTTTGTTGTGGTTAATGGGAGGAGACAAGGACGGAATCTTGAATGAAGTGTGGGTTCATTGAGGAGTATTGTGTTTGTTTTGCCAGACGGCTGATACGAAGCTGGAGCTGCAGCAAGAAGCCCGGACCTGAACGCGCACGAGCACCAGCACTCAGAGCACCGCACCTGCACCAGAGCACCCAGTTTGGAGACATGTTTTTGTGTTTATTATTTCGGGACTGCAACCCCTTTGTTTTGTAGCTGGTAATACCCAATACCCATAGCTTTATTATTTGAAACCCAGTTTAAAAAGGGCATTAAAAGAAACCTGACCGGTAGACTTTGTGTTTGTCCTTTGTTGGAGCACCTCAACTCACCTATACACCAGAGCACTACAAACCACTTTGCCACAATTGGTTTTAGAGGTGGGATCCATGGACATGGCTGCGCTAACCATGCTGCTACAGGCACTGGAGCACAGACGGGAGACGGATGATAGACAGAGGGAGGAGAGATACACGGCGCTGATCGAGAGGGTCGGTCTTGGAAATGCACCCCGAACTCCAGCAGTACCCGTGATGGCGCCTCTCAATACACGGGCGCAAAAGATGACTGCGGAGGATGACCCGGAGGCGTACTTGGTTGCCTTCGAGCGGTTGGCCACCACTGCGTCATGGCCAAAGGAGTACTGGGCCAGCAAACTGGGTTCCTGTCTGATCGGGGAGGATCAGGCAGCATATCAGGCCATGACCAACGAGGAGGCTAGCCAGTACGACCTGGTCAAACAGGCCATCCTCCGACGCCTCAATATCACGGGGGAGACACATCGGCTGTAGTTCCGGGAGTATCGGAGGCCATGGGAGACCCACCCCAGGGTGGTCGCGCAAAAACTTTGTGACCACATGGTGCACTGGCTCAACCCAGCAGAAAAAACAGGTCAGCAAATGGGGGAAGCCATCGTCCTGGAGCCGTTCTGCCATGTGGTCGGCGCCGAGACCCAGGGATGGATACGGCGCCACAATCCGACCACCTTGGAGGCTGCCGTCAGACTTGAGGAGGATTATGAGGACTCCCTGGTCTCCGTAAAGACCGGACTACTGACCCCTCTCGTCGCGCCCATCACCCGCGGATCAGTGCCCTCGTCTCTCCAGTTGGGAACCAGACCTCCCAGATCACCAGCCTCAATGGGCCGGCCCACCTCCCTACCATGGAGACAGCGGTTGGCCCCCAGCTGGGGTAGATTTACTGCCCCCAACCCGCTGCAGTATCAGCAGCGGGACAGACAGCTAACCCCAGTGCCTTCTGCCCCGATCGTCTGTTTCAGGTGCCATGAGCCTGGACACATCGCCCGCTTGTGCCCCGCGGCAATGGAGTGCAACGTGGTGACCTGTTATCTGGCATCTGAGGCAGGTAAGGTACGGGGAAAGGGTCGGGAGGGGCCTTGTATTATTGATGTAGTGGTTGGTAATGTGAGTACCCATGCTTTAGTGGACTCAGGGTGTGCACAGACCTTAATTCAAACGTCTCTCTTAGGCGGTATGTCGTGGCAGCCACAAGGCAAGGTGGCGATCTCCTGTATCCATGGACACACGGCGACATATCCCACCCTAAAAGCATACATGTCGATAGGTTCGACACAACGCCACCTCATAGTGGGGGTGGTGGAAAGGCTGCCGCATCCCGTAATCCTGGGTTGGGACTGGCCACAGTATCGACAATTGCTCCAAAAAGCAGTCCCGACCACACACGTAACCGTGGCAGACAGAGCAGTGGAAACGATTGGTCATATTTTTCCCCTGCAAGCCGACCTGTTTAATTCTCTTTTTCGTCCTAGGAAAACAAAGAAAGAGAGACGGATCGAAAAATGGGAAGGTGCATCTCTGAAACGAGGCTGGGGACTGGTGGGAGAGAGCGCAGATGGTATCAAACGCCACTCAAAGGTACGCAGTCGGTACGCAGTGTGACCGAGGGGGCGAGGTTACTGGGCCATCCAGGGCAGTTGCTACTCCAGCCCCTCTCAATGTACCGGACATGTGGGGCTCAAGCACAGACCTAGTGTGGGACCAGAAAAACGACCCCACACTGGTGCACGCTTGGGAACAGGTCCGGTCTATTGAAGGTAAGGACGTTGAAGGCGCTGGGGCGCTAGTATATCCGCACTTCATTATCAAGGGGCAATTACTGTATAGGGTAAACCCTGCCACGGGCACAGGACAGCCTGTAACGCAATTGATGGTTCCCCCGTTGTGTCGGCCTGAGGTCATGAGGATGGCGCATGACATCCCCTTTGCAGGACACTTGGGAGCCGACAAGATGAGGGAACGCATATTGGCTCGATTTTATTGGGTAGGACTTCATAATGAAGTGTCGAAATATGTAGCCACATGCCCAGACTGCCAGCGAATAGCGCCGGGTCGAGTGCGCCCCGCTCCTTTGGTCCCACTGCCGATTATTTCCACTCCCTTTGAGCGCATTGCAATGGACATAGTGGGCCCTTTGCTACCTTCTGACTCTGGGTATACGCATATATTAGTAGTGGTGGATTATGCAACGCGATACCCAGAGGCAGTTCCATTGAGGTCCACTAGTGCCGCTGCAATAGCCAAAGAACTAGTACAGATTATGTCGAGAGTAGGGATCCCCAAAGAAATACTGACAGAACATGGGACTAACTTTCTGTCTCAAACGCTACAGCAGGTGTATAAAATATTAAAAATACGTCCCATCAGGACGTCCGTTTATCATCCACAATCGGACGGTTTGGTGGAACGTTTTAATCAGACATTAAAGCAGATGCTGAGACGATTTGTGAATCAAGAGCAAAAACATTGGGCATCGCTTCTCCCCTACCTCCTTTTTGCAGTGAGAGAGGTGCCACAGAGTTCAACAGGGTTCTCCCCCTTTGAGCTCCTGTACGGCCGACAACCTCGCGGTATCCTCGATCTGTTGAGAGAGGGGTGGGAGGAGCACAAAGGCTCGTCCAAAAACGTAGTGCAGCATGTGCTCCTACTAAGAGATCGCCTGGATTTGGTCGGTCGTTTGGCCCAGGACAATCTAAAATCGGCTCAGCACCGACAACAGCAGCATTACAACAAGAATGCACGGATTCGAACCTTTCGACCAGGAGACAAGGTAATGCTGCTTCTTCCCACGTCGGAATCGAAGCTATATGCTAAATGGCAGGGGCCATATGAGGTGATTCGGGCTATAGGGAAAGTTAATTATGAAATTCGGCAGCCCGATCGCCGTAATGAACGTGAAATTTATCATGTCAATTTATTAAAGCCCTGGCAGGCAAGGGATGCCTTATTTATAGCCCCAGGTGAGGTAGAGGATGATTTTGGACCCTGTATAGAGGCTCCTAGCATACAGAACATTCCGATGGGGGAACAGTTACTCCCAGATCAGCAGAGAGATCTCCGTAGGTTAATTGAGGAGTTCAGGGATGTTTTTTCTGATGTGCCCGGCAGAACTAATCTCGTTGAATATGACATTATCTCTCCCCCAGGTGTCACGGTTCGAGAGAGACCTTACCGGATCCCAGAAAGTCGACGAAGTGGCGTTCGCAAAGAGGTGCGGGCGATGCTCGAGCTTGGGGTGATTGAGCCTTCCAGGAGCGAGTGGTGCAGTCCGATTGTGATAGTCGCCCAAAAGGACGGCACCAACCGCTTCTGCGTTGATTTCCGCAAGGTGAACGCTATTGCCAAGTTCGATGCATATCCCATGCCTCGGGTCGACGAGCTTCTAGACAGACTGATCCTCGAGCAGGTTCGGAAGCATTTAAACTAGAAAGGAAGGGGGGAGAAATCAACAAAAAAACAAAAGGGAGACCGCATCAAAACAAGAACAACAACTCAGGTAAGACAACCATTAAATGTATTTATCTAAATGCTAGAAGTATCAGAAACAAAATTCTAGAACTTGAAGCTACTACACTAACAGGTAACTATAATGTGATAGGTGTTACAGAAACGTGGTTATCTGAGAGTGATGGGGACGAATATAATATTTGTGGGTATACACTGTATAGGAAAGACAGGCAGGACAGAAGAGGAGGAGGGGTAGCGCTATACATAAGAAACAGTCTTGAAGCCCAGGTGTTAAACCTGGACAAAGAAAATAAAACCGAATCAATATGGGTCAGAATAACAGACAAAAATTCAAAAGGCATAATAATAGGAGCATGCTATAGACCGCCAGATTCAGACGGTGAGCAAAATAATCTGTTATACAATGACATTAGAAATGTGTGTAGCAAAGGAGAAGCCATACTAATGGGGGATTTCAACTTCCCCCAAATAAAATGGGAAAACCCGGTGGGTAGCGCGAAGGATGAAATAGAAATGGTGGAAATGACAAATGACTGCTTCCTAACACATTTTGTGAAGGCACCCACTAGAGGGGAGGCATGCCTTGATTTAGTCTTTTCAAATAACGAAGATAGAATAACTAAAACAGAGGTCAGAGAACCACTGGCAAACTCAGACCACAACATGGTCTCATTTGAAGTGTTTTTTAAATCCCCAAAAGTAAAGACTAAAGCTAAGGTTTACAATTTTAGAAAAGCAAACTATGAAGGTATGAAACAGAGACTAACAGAAGTAGATTGGAGTAAAATAGAGAAAACACCCACAGAAGAAGGATGGTTGTTCTTCAAAAATGTAGTACTAGAGGCGCAAAACAATTATATCCCTAAAGTAGACAAATCTAAATGTAAAACTAAATTGCCAAAATGGTTTAATAGATCAATTAAAAAAAATATTCAGCGAAAAAAGGCACTTTACAGAGCATTAAAAAAGGACCAAAAAGAAAGTACGCAGAAAGAGTACACAGAACTGCAAACGCAAGTCAAAAAGGAAGTTAGAAAGGCCAAGAGAGAAATAGAAATAAACATTGCTAAGGGAGCTAAAACCAATTCCAAAATGTTTTTCCAATATTACAACAGCAAGAGAACATTCAAAGAGGAGATTAAATGTTTAAGAGATACAAATGGCAAAATCGTAGAGGAAGAAAAAAAAAATAGCAAATATGTTAAATGATTACTTTTCACAAGTTTTTACAAAGGAAGATACTGACAACATGCCCCACATGTCATCCAGTTCCTATCCAGTTTTAAATAACTTTAGCATAACTGAGGCAGAAGTGTTAAAGGGACTAGGAGCTCTTAAAATAAACAAATCCCCTGGGCCGGATGAGATCCTCCCAGTAGTACTCAAAGAAATGAAAGAAGTAATTTACAAACCGCTAACCAAGATCATGCAGCAGTCTCTTGACACAGGGGTGGTACCGACAGACTGGAAAATTGCAAACGTAATACCGATCCACAAAAAGGGAAACAAAACTGAACCAGGTAACTACAGACCAGTAAGCCTGACTTCTATTATATGCAAACTTATGGAAACTATAATAAGATCCAAAATGGAAAATTACCTATATGGTAACAGGGTACTGGGAGACAGTCAACATGGTTTTAGGAAAGGGAGATCGTGTCTAACTAACTTGCTTGATTTTTTTGAGGATGCAACATCGATAATGGATAATTGCAAAGCATATGACATGGTTTATTTAGATTTCCAGAAAGCTTTTGACAAAGTCCCGCACAAAAGATTAATTCTCAAACTGAACGCAGTTGGGATTCAAGGAAACACATGTACATGGATTAGGGAGTGGTTAACATGTAGAAAACAGAAAGTACTGATTAGAGGAAAAACCTCAGAATGGAGTGTGGTAACCAGCGGTGTACCACAGGGATCAGTATTAGGTCCTCTGCTATTCCTAATCTACATTAATGATTTAGATTCTGGTATAGTAAGCAAACTTGTTAAATTTGCAGACGACACAAAAGTAGGAGGAGTGGCAAACACTGTTGCAGCAGCAAAGGTCATTCAAAATGATCTAGACAAGATTCAGAACTGGGCAGACACATGGCAAATGACATTTAATAGAGAAAAGTGTAAGGTACTGCACGCAGGAAATAAAAATGTACATTATAAATATCATATGGGAGATACTGAAATTGGAGAAGGAATCTATGAAAATTGACTCAGAAATGTCTTCATCTAGACAATGTGGGGAAGCTATAAAAAAGGCTAACAAGATGCTCAGATACATTGTGAAAAGTGTTGAATTTAAATCAAGGGAAGTAATGTTAAAACTGTACAATGAACTAGTAAGACCTCATCTTGAATATTGTGTTCAGTTCTGGTCACCTCGCTATAAAAAAGATATTGCTGCTCTAGAAAGAGTGCAAAGAAGAGCGACCAGAATTATTCCGGGCTTAAAAGGCATGTCATATGCAGACAGGCTAAAAGAATTGAATCTGTTCAGTCTTGAACAAAGAAGACTACGTGGCGACCTAATTCAAGCATTCAAAATTCTAAAAGGTATTGACAGTGTCGACCCAAGGGACTTTTTCAGCCTGAAAAAAGAAACAAGGACCAGGGGTCACAAATGGAGTTTAGAAAAAGGGGCATTCAGAACAGAAAATAGGAGACACTTTTTTACACAGAGAATTGTGAGGGTCTGGAATCAACTCCCCAGTAATGTTGTTGAAGCTGACACCCTGGGATCCTTCAAGAAGCTGCTTGATGAGATTTTGGGATCAATAAGCTACTAACAACCAAACGAGCAAGATGGGCCGAATGGCCTCCTCTCGTTTGTAAACTTTCTTATGTTCTTATGTTCTTATGACTGGGAACGGCGAGGTTCATCTCGACTTTGGACCTGACGAAGGGATACTGGCAGATCCCATTAACCCGCAGATCACGTGAGAAAACGGCATTTTCTACCCCTGATGGTTTGTTTCATTTCACAACCATGCCGTTTGGGCTACATGGTGCGCCTGCTGCCTTTCAGAGACTAATGGACCAGGTTTTACGCCCACATCATGAATATGCAGCAGCGTATATTGATGATGTGGTGATTTACAGCTCCACCTGGTGGGAGCATTTGGCTAGGGTCGCAGCCGTCTTGCAGTCTCTGAGGGTAGCCCGGCTGACAGCTAACTTGGGTAAATGTGCCTTTGCCAAAGAAGAAACACAATATTTGGGATTTATTATGGGACATGGGCAGGTGAAACCCGTCGCCACCAAAGTCCAGGCTTTGATGGACACGGCAATCCCGAAAACCAAGTCCCAGGTGAGGTCTCTCTTGGGGTTGGCCGGTTATTACAGTCGATTCATCCCTGAGTACACCACAGTGGTAAACCCTCTAGTGAACCTCACTAAAAAGAGCGCACCAAATTTAATTAAATGGACAAGGGAATGTCAGGGGGCCTTTGATACCATTAAGCAACGACTCTGCCGAGCCCCCGCCCTGATCACACCAGATTTTGATAAGGAATTCCTCCTCCACACCGACGCTTCTGATGTTGATCTGGGGGCGGTCTTGTCCCAGCAGGTCGACAGAGTAGAACACCCCATCCTCTACATAAGTAAGAAAATGCTCCCTCGGGAGCGCAACTACTCCGTCATAGAAAAGGAATGTCTGGCCATTAAATGGGCCACTCAGACCTTACGCTATTACCTCTTGGGTCATTCATTCAATCTCGTCACTGACCACGCCCCACTCAGATGGTTAAGCACGATGAAGGATAGCAACGCCCGGATAACTCGGTGGTATCTGGCGCTGCAACCCTTCATGTATTTCGTGACACACCATGCAGGGAAAGATCATCAAAATGCGGATTACTTTTCCCGGGAGGGGGGTGTAATGGGTAAGGTAGATTCAGCCGAGTGTTCCTTCGGCTCCACTCTGAGCGGTGGGATATGTGACGGAGAGCAAATTAATCCGAATCAAAAATCTCCCTCTCGACCAGTGAGGGCACTGTACAACAGGAGCTGCGGGCTTCCTACTGAATGGTTGGGCAGTTCATCCTGGGGACAGTCGGGAGCCGGCCATTCAGGAAGAGGGCGGCGTTACGGTACCTGGAAGTTTCAGTCGTGAATTGGAGGAGACGTGATTGAACTAGCTATCGGAGGGGGCGGGGCTTATGGTACTTTAGGGGGACGTGACGCCGTAATCAGCTCCTTTGTTGTGGTTAAATGGAGGAGACAAGGACGGAATCTTGAATGAAGTGTGGGTTCATTGAGGAGTATTGTGTTTGTTTTGCCAGACGGCTGATACGAAGCTGGAGCTGCAGCAAGAAGCCCGGACCTGAACGCGCACGAGCACCAGCACTCAGAGCACCGCACCTGCACCAGAGCACCCAGTTTGGAGACGTGTTTTTGTGTTTATTATTTCGGGACTGCAACCCCTTTGTTTCGTAGCTGGTAATACCCATTGCTGGGTAGAACCAGCTTTATTATTTTGGGTCCAGTTTTCACTGGCAATACCTATTGCTGGGTAGAGCCAGCTTTATTATTTGAAACCCGGTTTAAAAAGGGCATTAAAAGAAACCTGACCGGTAGACTTTGTGTTTGTCCTTTGTTGGAGCACCTCAACTCATCTATACACCGGAGCACTACAAACCACTTTGCCACAGGGGGTTAGTGATTTCACTTTCTACAACTCTTTGTTAAGCTTCGTTTCATTTACCTTGTAGAGAAGGTTTCTTCATGAGTCAGAGGGGACCCACAGCCAACCCCTCCTTTAGCATGCATGATTCCTTGTCTTCTTCTCTTTCAGGGTACTCTCCTCATGTGTTTCATCTGTTACTAACTCCAATTACTTAAACATGAACTAAGGGCCTTGTTCACGCCCCATGAAACAGGAGGACAGTCGATTGTCATTAATACGAATTTCAAGGGACTAGCAACAAATGTTTCATAATACCACTAATTCGTATTATCATGAATAACCTATATGCCAAATGTATACTGTCTGCTTTTATTTAAGTTAATCAGTGCTAAAAGATGTTCAGAATGAGCTGGAAGGGTTAGCTGCACATGTGTGCAGTCTATTGCTTCCAACACTTTGGGGAAACTAGAAATGCCATACAAATTAGTTTTCAAGGCTTTTAAGTGCACCCTGCTTTTAGGGAAAAATATGTATTTCACTGTTTGCCTCAAAAACACATTGAGTGCAACTGGTAATGCACAAGAAAAGGCAGACTGGGAAATGTCAGCAACAATTGCGACTGCTTAAAACATGGTTTCAAAAGTTATTTAAAAATTGATGCAATTATAATTCTCTGCAGCTTTCGTCCATCTCATTATAATAATTGACAACTCTGATTTGCACTATCTCCACCCCCTGTTTAAGAATTTATGCAGGAACATCCATAATTACATATTCATGCACACTTGAACCACAAACAGAAACTGCAGCCACAAAGCATTTCCTAAAAAGCTGCAAATAGCATTGCGTCTGTCTAGTACATTTCAACCAAGACTTCCAACTCGTTTGCAACCAGTTTGCAACTATTGTGACAGGTGCAACACTTTAGTAAACCTACCCTCGATATTTTAATGGTTATAGTACAATTAAACATCCTCACCTGAAAACTATCAACTATTATGTTTTTACATATTTATTTTTCTGTTGAGAGAGATTATTTGTATTTGGTTTTATTTCTATATGTATAGCTTCTGCAATCTGCATCGTGAGAGACTTGGAGGCTGTCTGTTATAATGCCAATGAGATGGCAGAACTCCTGGACAACTACTGATGACAGCAAAGGACTTGAAAATAAATAAAAAATAGTGCACAAGTTATATTAAGGTTTATGTGGATGGATGCTTCCTTTTGTTGTTTGAGTTTCACAAAAGCACACACACACATATAGGTCTATTAACTTATAAATAATATAAAATTATATAAAATATGCACATATGTTTTGACAGTATACTAAACACTTGTATAGGTCTCTGGAATATCCTTTTCTACACTATTCAGACAGTAAAATCTTATTGTATCTGTGAATTCCAAATAAAGGTGTTCTGTCTTGGCTATGTAAAGACAAGTGCCAAAGTGTTACAATAATGTTAGTAAGATAACATTGCTTGCAATATAAATACTAAGAAAACTTATATTACAAAGGTTTACTTATTGTGTTCTATATTACTATATACAAGAGATCTTAGAAGAATATATATATGTTGATGCATAGACCTGATCAGCCTCTGTATAGACTCTTCCTGTGCAGCAAAAGCCAGCTGGCGAAGTCTGGCTGGTCACGGTTGACTCTTGTGGATGGCAGTGGCGATTTGGTCCCACAGATGTTCTATTAGACTCAGGTCAGGAGAAAAAGCTGGCCATGGCGAGACCTCGACATTGAGGTTGTGCAATTGTTATCCTGTGTGGTCGTGCACACCAGAACGCTGGAAAATGAACACTTCAAAAATTGTTGCCTCAAGGACTTCATCAATGTATCGCTGAGCAGTAAGTTTGCCCTCAATCTGCATAAAAGGCATTCTTGGCTTGAGCAATGCAACAGTCAGCATAACGCTCACAATGACATCTGCACACATCTTGTCTTCCTTCAGGTCTGTCAAGGGCAAAACGGCATTCATCTGTGAATAAAACTACTCCTCTGCCGCCACCTCAGAAATTCCCTGGCCAACAGAAGACGCCGGTTTTGTCTCTCAGCTGTCAACAGACGGCGAGCTAGTCATTCTGCTGATGTGCGACTTAGTTCTTACTGGAATTTCTCGGGCTGTAGCCACTGCAGTCTAAAAACGATTACATAGATGGATCAGTTGGATGTGACGATCCTGGGGTGGTGTGGTGACCCTCTGCATTCCGGGACATGGCTTGTCCCTCACAGAGTCAGTTTCCTGGTTTCCTTGGTCTGCTGATTGTTGAAGTAGAACATCTCACTCACTGGGGAACTTCTCTCACAGACAGGCTGCCATCAATCTTGTAGATAGCAACGAGGCAATCTTCATTACTCAAGCAACGCATGGTGGTATCTTTCACTGTTCTTGTGTTGATTAAAATCATGTCTTTTCAAATGGCTAGTTATACATTTTGGTAATTATAACTCAAATACCAAACACTGAGCACCTGACGTTTTTATTAAATTACATGACTTGAGCTCCGTATTGTGAACAATACTGCTCCAACAATCAACAAACATATCTGCTCACTATTTAAAATGTAAATAACATGATGCATGTGTCCAGTGAGCTATTGTGTTTTCATTATGCATCAGCATGATTATATTCAATAAAGGGGAAGAAATAGTAAACTGGTGGTACATGCAGCACAATTAAAATTCCTACAGTCTATTTAGATCCCAGAACATGTGAGTGTTTTAAATGGAACTTAAAGCAGTGCAGATTTTAAAATAAATTATTATGTAGTGGTTTGATGAGGTCTACTGCCATGCCAGTGTGTTGAAGGGGGATGTTATGTATATTTGGGCACTGCTTATCCAGGTCGAGTAGTAGACAGATGCATAATAGTGGCACCAACATCACACTCTACCTCTATGAATTGCACTGTCGTGATCAATGTCTAGTGTGTCAGATTGTTGGGTGGGGGTGGGAAACTGTATGCAAGGCAACACGAGGGGAAGTGTATGTGTAATATAAATTGTGAGACACATGTGCATAACAGAAGGACTACCCAAGCATAACTTTCTGTTGTATGGAATTGCAGATGTTCAGTGGCATAATACAGTCTTTTGCAAGGGAGGAAGGGGTGATGGGCCAGCATCAGCATTCATAATAACGTGGATAGTAGGAATGGGAGCACTTTAAGAACAGGACACCCATGCGACAGATTTATGACACAACGATAGTGTCACCTGCAAAAATGGAAGTGTATGAGGTACACTGTTATGAAACTGTGGTTACATGGGTGAGTGGAATGTGCTGTGTAATGTCAGTTTGAGAGGGCAGCACCAACAACACGGATCAACCAAGTTTTTCAGTGTCATACTGCATGATACAGTTGGGCTGTATATGTTGTAATGTAATACCAGTTTTTTCCAGTGTTTTAGGATAGCAGATAGCACACACATATGTTCTGTAAATATCCTTCCTTATGCAGTGCGCCTTCCCCGACAACCTTGTCAGCCTCCCAGTAGGTCTCTAGGGAGCACTTAGAGGTCATACACCTAATGGACCATGGTGATGGATGTCTCTTGTGTTATCTGCAGAGAGTTGTATGTTGTTTGCCTTAACTGATGATAGCTGTCTGTGTTGCCTTGCCCCTTCCACTGCTTGAAAGGAGGTGGGAGGGAATGCAGAGTTAGGGTTAAAAACTCTAACATTGCATTTTCCTACTTTTGTTGTTTCAATATCAACCCTAAATGATGCATTAACAAAGTTTGTTGCCAACAAATATATAATCAGCATTATAGTATAACCTTTGAGTTACAAACACCTTGTTTGTAAGTCTGAAACTGAAGATAAGAGGGTCGTTTCCCAGGCCAAGCAGATGAGATGGGAGAGTGTGGACAATGGAGAAGAGCAGGATCAGTTTCCTCATCAGATCAACATAGGATGTTCTCCCATCACCCAGAACCTAAACCTCTGGGTGGGTGAGGATCTCTCATGTACTTCATGTTCATCACCTGCAACATTAAGGCACATTTTGACAGGATGTAAGGTGGGTCTTAGCCAAGGGCAGTTTACTTGGCGCCATTACAAGGTGTTGCGATGTTTGGCCTTAGCATTGGAAGACAAGCGTAACCTGACCAATAAGTTGCCACCAGTTCCATCAAAGCATTACACACAAAAGATAATATTCCTCCATCCAGGATAGTAACAACAAAGAAAAGGTGTTTAAACCAAGCCTCGCCCAGGACAACTGGAAGCTGCTAGAGACTGGAAAATGCTGGCAGATGTTGGTCAATGGCTTATTTTTCCACCCAAGATTGCCACCACTAACTTTTGACCAGACATTGCCTTGTGGTCTGGATCAGCATGCCTTGTTAATCTGATAGAGTTAAGAGAGCCAAGGGAGGATGCTGTGGATGAGGCATATGAGATGAAGAAACTTTGGTATGCTCAACTAGCTGCTGAAGCAGAACAGCGAGGGTGAAGCGTCCGGGTTTACCCAGTGGGTTGTTGAGGATTTGTGGCACACTCTACAACCCAGTTTCTCAAAGATGTCGGGTTCAGTGGCCAAGAGTTGCGTCGCATAGTGAAGAACTTATCTGAAGCAGCATAAAGGAGCAGCAACTGGCTGTGGTTGAGACAGAAAGATTCTGCTGATGTACGGGTAAGTAAGCTGGGCTGAATTCAGCGGGGGACGAAGGGGGGTGATGATATGATGCCAGAATCACTGTTGAGCCCTCTTGAGGTGTTGTGGGCTAGTCGATGAAACACAGAGGGTGGAAGGTGCCCACTTGAACACCCCAGAGATGTACCTTACTTAGCTCAATCCAGACGGTTGTCGTGTTGATGCACAGGGAAGACCGCACTGTGGTTGATCCCCAGAGCCAGCAACACAGCCGTTGTGTGTGCTGATGCACTGGGGAGGCAAAATAAGCTGATCCCTGGAGCCAGCATTACACTTCAGCCATCAACACCAGGCAGAAGGATATCAACATCATCAGATGGAAAGAAATGCAAATGGATGGAGACGCAGATGGATCACATTAGATTACTATAAAGCTACGTCTTAGTTGGTGCTTATCTTGGATAGAGCCGGGTTCAAATCAGTTTAAGTTTTAACATCTACTCTCATGTAATGGAAATCAATGGGTTTATTAAATCTGTACACAAAAATACAGAAAAGTACTGCAATATTCATATTGTTCTGGTTCTAAAGTCTTTAAAACTGTATTATAAATGGAATAAGGCTAAATGTACAGTAAGTTACCATTGAAATTGTAACTGTAGCAAAAACACAGATTTAAATATCCAGGAAAACATGGGTTAATATAGTACTTGTTTTAGTTTTATTTTAAACAAAATGCATTTATGCAGCTTTCTCAATCATTCAGGAATGTGGCCTTCATGACCAGCACACCGCTTATAGGAGTGCCTACCTCACTGGCTGAGTGACTGCAAACTTCCAGCTAAAAGTGGGGTGTTCGGTAGACCAGTCAATTGTAAGTTTGGTGTTTGTAACGAAGGCTCTACTGTATTTAAAAACAAGTTAAATTGTTAAATACATGTATCATTTTAAAGCCATGTGCTAATGAGCTCTAATTTGGCACCTGCTCTAATCAAAGACATGAGCACGCAGTTGTTAAAACGGGCCCTATATATGAATTTGTTTGAGATAAACATACTGAAGATCAAAAAATCCTCCTATTGGGGCCTTTTATAATAATAATATAGATATATATATATATATATATCTATAATATATATATACATATAATTCTATTTGAAACAAGAACAGCTTGCCTTAAACTGTTGGACACTTTCTATTGAATGTCAGTTTTACATTGAAAAGACATTGTTGTTACAGTAAAGTGTTTGATTTATTGGTGCCATCAGATAAAGTACCTGTCATGTTTTGAACCCCAGGGTATTTTCTAATGTGTAATCATTCCAATGGAACATCCTGTGATGTAACAGTAGTGACATTTTAAGCTCTTGAATGGCATTTTGTTATGTAAACACAATCCAGACCTGGAAACTTTACATTTTAAAATGTCACTGCGCCTAGGCAATATAGAGTACCTTTCTCTTTTGACTCATGTTGGGAATGTAACTTCCAAACTCTGATACATATTGAATGCAGTAAGTGCCCTAATGAAAACCACATTCGGGTTCACCTAGGATACACGCACTTTGCAAATGGCAACTTGTTTGCTATGTTTTACTGTACCAATATGTATATATTTATTGAAAATAAGGCTTGAATTGGTAAATAGCCTGCATAACTATAGCACATGACATGCATCAAGCATTTAATCCTGATGGTCAAGATCTGTAATCGTCCTGCTCTGTCGATTTCGGTTTTCAACACATGTTGATCACATATAAATCATCCCATGTAAATAATAGATATTAGGTAGCAGGCAATATGCTTTCATTAAGTATTAATTGATTGGTTTAAATATTTATGTTGGCTGTGCGTTTGAGGGTTGGTGGGTGATCAGTTGCACAGGCATTTGTCCTTTTTTTAACAAATATTGTTCCACACAATAATTCTTTGAAAATGTTATATTTGCGTAAACACATGTTACTTTAAAGCTTAACATAGTGCTGTTTATACAGTACTTCATTCTTTAACAACTCTATTGACTGCAACAATCAATCAAGACGGAAATCAACACAAGCACCAGCTACCACTACTTAATGTTGCATTTCTGAATAATAAGACTCCAATATACAAAAGGTAATTTATCATTGGGACGAGGATATGTAACATGTACTTATGCCAGATTGAGAAATGATCACTTCATGAAATCTTCAACCACCAGTTACAGTACATTTAGATCCCTATCCTAATCACACAGAGCATATCCGAAAAGGTCAGAAATAATCTGTGCTACACAAGGCAGGAATGAATAATACATAACCTTCTTTATAGCTTCCAAGAGACACAGATACAACCTTGCTTCCTTTTCTCAGCCAGTCCACTTCATTGTCTGATACATATTTCCACCCACACTCACTATAAATACAGTAGCTGTTGAAATTACTTGCTTTTGTATTTTGTTTCAAGTTACCTCTCCTCCACCACCATATACCAGTTCTCTGTCTGCTCTTTTAATTTATATCCATCTAATATTTTTATTCTATGTTTGATGTTTAAAGAGTAAATACATTCACAATTAATGGCGAAATATATATATATCTATATAGTGGTTATATATATATTATATATATATATATATATATATATATATATAATATTTACTGTACCTTCCCTAAACTTTGTATGATGTTTGGAATCATTCTGAGTGGTTCTATAGCAATTAGTCGAATGCTGTAACTTGTTAAGTTGCTCTCCATTTCTAATTGATTGCTATAGATACATGTGTTTCTATAAAAAGTTCCAGAGCTGTAAAGTGATCTGCCACTTTGAAAACAAGTTTTTCTTTAGTTGTGGAGTAGGGGAAGAACGCTCGTAACACACACGTTTACAAAAAAAATAAAATCATAACAACAAGTGCTCTGGCTTTTCTGTTCCATGCTGCATCATGAACAGTTTTTGCTGTGTTACCTGTTTGACAATGTGGGCAATAATCCTTACACTATCAGTACACTAGAGCAGACATTTTGATAAGAGTTTTGAAACAGACTTGACATTTATAAATGTAAAAAAGTGTAAAATAAATGTTGTCAGGATGACAGAAGACTGTTAAGTCCTTATACCCAAATCAGTCTCATAGTTATCTCTTTACTATATTAATTCTATTAAATAGGGAGTTTCTATTTGTTTGCTACTTAAAATAATAACATACAGTAAATAATAAAGGTAAACCACATGATGACATAACTTAGTCTTTTTATCAGTTTATATATCAAATGTACATGTTGTTTAAATTGTAGTATGGCTTTCAAGGTGTTAAATATAATCTCAATCACACGTGATGCTTATTCCCATAAAGTTTATATTATCTCTGGAAGCTTAACAGCCTTAGCAGAATTGGAAAGGTGTATAGAAAAGGTATAATATAAACTATTCCAGAACACAAAAGAGGGTAATAAAGCTCAATATCTAAAATGACAGCTTGTGTTTACTGAGCTGTAGAAATCTGATCTCACTGTTACTATGGAAACAGTGTTCAATCTTAATCAACCCACTTCGGTCAATCCCACTGAAGTAATTTACAGTTTATAAATCAAGGCTGATGTAGTTGTGGGTGCTTACTGACTTTATGTACAGTATACATTTTTTTATATCAAAGATAAAGAAAGATCCAGTATCACAGTTAAGCTTTCAGATTGTTGTACATGAATTATTTTTCAGTTATAAACAATTTTACATTTTCATGTTTTGTTTTGCTGCTCTCTCAATTTCCTATTTTGGAGAGACCTATGTCCTAGTGGGTTAACTAAGCAAATCCTTTGTGCATTTTCGATTCACAAGATAACAGCCGAACACTATTCTGACCTCAGCGCACCACCAGAGAGGTCTTGGTAATTAATTTGCTGTATACCATTACCGTTACAGAAGTTACTTAAGGTAGTTAATAATGCCAACAAAGTACTTCAACTTAGTTCAAGTGGTTTGGGAAGAGCACAGCAATCGTACAGGTATCGTTATAACTTATATGGAAGTGATATTGGCGCTTTAACAATGACCATCATAAATGAATCATTACCTTCAGTGTCAAGATGCAAAACCTGTGTTCCTGATTCCCAGAGCTCTGCCTTGCTGTACATAAGAGCTGATAGCAGCTGGGAAATCCGGCTTGTTATTGGCTCTTTGCAGAGATCCTGGCCAGTTGTAATACTTTCACATGCCCAACATTTATCTTGAAGGTAGAAACGAAAGTGAATACAGACCTGAAATGCCACTGAAGAGGGGGAGCAGGAGTTGGCCATAGTCAGAGGTTTTCTGCAAACAATACTCCTTGCCAGTGGTTGATGCCATTGTATTGGGATATCCTTGTATCCCTGTTCACTTTTCAGCTTCAGCTGTGAGTTTCCTTGAGCTATGATCAAATAATGACTGCACATAATAAAAACTCAATTTGACACCACGCCCTCTATAACAACTCTTTCCCTGTTGCCAGTTTAAATTACTCAGGAGGGTGAGAAAAAAAATCACAAATATAGAAACAAGATAGAGGATAATCCAAAATCATATTATTAAGCACTGAGACGCATAGGCTAGCTGATTCCATGTTACTAGGTACAATATTTATGTCACATCATGTTCTTTGGGAAGTGTGAAGCATGGAGTGGGGTGCGCTAGCAATGACAAACGAATCTGAAAATTGTTGTACCTGCTATGGAATCCTATTTTCTATTTACAGTACTTTATATGTGTAACTTACTTGAATTCATTCATTTTGTAAAAAGACAGTATGATTTCCGTTACTATTAGTCTTTTTAGTGTGAACGTAAAAAAAAAATAGTTATAATAAAAATACAAAGAATTGTGATTTAGTCAATGTTTGTGCATGGTTTTCATTCTCTTTCATTATATATGGTTTTTAGCTAATAAATCATCAAGCAACACGAGTGGTATTGTTAAATATAGCTCATAAATCTTCCTTTATATCAGTGTTTTACATATGCCATAACTGTGCTCCTTGTAAAACCTAAAACGACTACTGAAAAAAAAAGATGTAAGCCATAATGGCTTCTAGAGGTTAAGTAAATTTAAATGCATTTTTCTAAACACTGCACAAGCATTCTACACTACATTACAGTACTTTAAAATCATAATAAAATAGTCTTTTTTTTCAGTAGCAATGGTTTGTGTTTTGTTTGAACACTAGAACGGGTGATTGTAGCAGACTGGTAGATGTGTGCACCTCAATCTTTTGGATGGTAATGAATTAAATGAAACAGCAAATTAAACCAAAAACAAGCAAGACGACATTTCATGTTTGGCATTATGATCCCAAAACATTGCATTGTATTGTCTTGCATTATATTGTAAGAATTACCGGTAACAGCCATATGGGGAAAACAAATCTAAAAAGTTAACTTTTTTTAATTCCCAGTGCGTGACAGAATCAATATGTAATAAGTTTAGTCTTTTTTTTATTACACATTCTGTTTATTCCAGTAACATTGTGTGGTATTGAAAATGTAATTTGGGAAATACCATGCATTCACAAAAAGTCTTGTTTTGTGGGCTTGAGCTGTGAATTGCCTAGTGTTATCAACCTTTTCCCCAATCAATAAAGGAGAACCACCCTCTGAAAGCATTCCCATTATCAGAATATGAAAAAAAGATCTTGTCTAGGGACTGTAGGTAGATACTTGTGTTTCTAACAATTTTTCCAGCTGGAAAAGTAAAGCTTTTGATACAATCAGAGTTACTTGCTGCAATGGTCTCCATATTATGTAACACTGCTGCTAAACTATACTGGACAAAATTGCTTAATGTTCAGAAATCTGTCTTTGATTTATGCAGCTATATTATTGATTATATATGATTTTTACAGGTACAGATTTCAAATTAGATTTGATTGATCTTGCCGGAAGGTAAAAGACAAAAAATAAATTAAAAAATCCCAAACAAGCTGTTTTTCTCAAAGAATTTATTGTGGATTGTGGAAACATGGCTGATGTTCCTGTTGCCAAACTGATTGAAATCCTTTCTGTATCTTCTCACTTGGGTACTTTTCATTTATTTTGTGGATGTTTCAGTAGTCTGTGCAATCTGTATTACCACTTAAAGCTGTGTGTAAGAAACTAATTTGGCCATAAGTAAGTAAAGCCCAGGTCGCACTGCCCGATACCTTCAAAAGCGACACAATTTTTCAGTCGCATTGGGCATTGTGTTATGCTTTGCAATGCAATTTTACAGGAACAGCCAATCAATTTCAGTCAGCTCACAAAGTTTAAACATGTTTAATATTTTGCGATGCGATTCCCTTGCATCGGCCAGTGTGTTATGCCCACTTACAAGTCAGCAACCAATGTAGGTGACGTAATCACCTACAAAGACATAAACCTGATATACGCCCCTTGAAAAGAAGCGGGTGCTTTTTTACAGGGGTATCGGCGATGTGCTTTAGTGCAAAAGGTCCTGGGTTCGCGCCTGCCCTCTGGCTGTGCCTTGCATCACTCTGGGTGACAGGTTTCCTTGCAGGAACTGAGGTTCGCTACAATGTATATTATACACACACAATTGACTCCGCATAATGGCATGGACTTGAGACCGGTGTGAGGTTATGCACATAACAGGAGAGAGGGGATGCAATGACAAAAGGTGTATATGTACATGTAACTGTATATATGACTCATTTTGATCGGATTCATAACTTAATTTTTCCTTATATTTTATTACAACTAACTTCAAATATTGAACAAGTTCTTAGAAATAAACCAACTTGAAATATGTTATGCATGCAAACAAAAAACAAGATTATTCTCTGGCAACACATGGTATGAAAAGTAAAATAATATAACATAATGTACGAAATATAACAACCGGCATAAACTAAGTTATTGTAATACAGTTAAACATAAGACGTAACCATAGATCTTGTGAGTACAACAGAGCAAAAAAATAACAATAATTAATATAAATATTCACATTATTCCGCCCATTGAGCGGATAAACAATTCTAAAAAAAAAAAAACAGTCATGAAGGCTCGTAGTGTGCTGAGGCTCGAGTTTTACAGATCTGCTTTGCCATTTTCTGTGTCTTTCTTGCCTGCTTTTCCCACTGTCATGCCGTTGCTATGCGCACTATTTCTGAAATACTCAAACATTCTTTTTTTTAGCACTCAAACATTGTTTATACACATTATAATAATAATGAAGATAATAACAACAATAATCATAACCGTATTGACTAAAGTTTGGAAAAGTCTTTGTTCAGTTTATATTATTTATTGGAGAACTGCCCTGAGACATTTGCTGGTAGCTGGCAGCGAATGTGAAGTGGGACCTTTTGCTTTAATTGTGCAGCGGCTTTCGTGTCCGTTGTGTTGGCCTGAGGAAAATAATATTTAAAAAAATTTAAAAACTCAGCATCTTTTAATCAATGTGAAATGTTTATTTCAGTTTTACAGTGTCCCACAGGAAAACAGTACATTAATAAATAAAACAAAGGCGAAATTGTAAAGCAAGACCAGAGGCTGTCTAAATTGTGCCAGCTTAGAATTATTTTCCGATACATGCACCAGCAAACCAATGCATGTGTGAGAGAACCGATGCATATGTCAGCGAACCAATACATATGCCAGTGAACCAATACATATGTCAGCGAACCAATACATATGTCAGCGAACCAATATGAACGACCATTGAATTAATGATTTTTTTTTTTTTTTTCTGACAGACAAGATTGAGTAAATAAGTTTAATAGTTTGCAAATCCAAGAACAATCTCAACACACGCAGGTGTTAGGAAACCGAGCAATGTTCTGACTACGCAGAGCCAATAAGCATAATATATACCTTGTAACCTACAGTTATTGCGAGCCAATCACAGATGCTTAACTCAATATTAGCGGATAGCAACAACTTGGAAGATTAAGATGAGACCAATCATAATAACTTATTTAAATTGCAAGCCCCCTAAAATAAAAGTGACATTTCTGTGAAGTGCCACGGAAGCACCTGCTAGCACCTTATTCTACTAAACTGGTGACATTTCTGTGAAGTGTCACGGATGCGGCTTGCGTTTGCTAACGCTTCTAGCTCGTAGTCAGTATCTTTCCATCTCTTGTATGAGTCACCTGCCCTTCAGGAGAAGAAAAAGAAGTAGTATGTTAGAAGGAAAAAAACAACTACTGTATAAGCATAATCAAATACAACTACTATATAAGCATAATCAAATACAACTACTATATAATTAACTTATTATGGTTTTAGCAAGCAGTTTTGTTCCTCCTGGCACCTTGACAATCTCTGTCTTGTCACGTAGGCTTCTCGTAGTTATTTCAAAGCATGACTATATATGGACATGAAGGCTGAAAGAGGAAGAGAAGCATCCAGACTATATAAGTGTATTTGTTAATTTTAAACATTATAGAAAATAAGCTTCAAACTTCTTATTACATTGGTATAATCCCTTTTTAAGTCACACAGGTTAAACAAACAGATGAACAAACAGCTCAGAGGTTAGTACATAAATTGCATGGGATGTAATTTTCCCACCACAATATCTAGAATATAATTTGTGTGCATAGGCTGCCATACAGCACCCACAACAGCAATATCGACAGTTTGGATGACGAGTTTTAGAAAGCAAACATCTGGATGCATACTGTGCGTATGAGGTGCCTAAACTCAAGATAAGCTGCAGGTAAGTAAAATATTGACTCAACACAACATAGGCCACTACTGGTTTAAGCTGTAGTACAGTGCATGGCCCACAAGATTAACAGAATAAATACTGGGGAATTTAATATTGCAGACCTCTGAAATGCTCTTGTTTGAATTTGATCTTATTTTCTACTGATTTTATTGTACTTTATAACTGTTCATGCCTGTAAAGTGATACTGTTTAATGTGATATTGTGTAATGTGACATCACCCTGGGTAAGGACATCTGCTAATAAATAAATATTGATAATAATAATACTAGTGATGGCAAGTGAAAAAACACATTTAAATAGTGAAAGAAATGCAGCCCATTTGTCTCAGGCTTACTAGTTGCTGTGTAAAGTGTCCATCTGAAATAGATTTTTTCTTTACCTTGGAGATATCAGAATTTAATTTTTTTTAAAAATCCACTTTCTCACAATTACCATACACATGTACACTACTGATTTCTCATGAAAAAATACTTTTCTTTCTTACAATTTCTTTCTCTGTGTGAAGCTTACAAACACGACTTTCGAATCTGTAATTTAATAAATAATTTCTCAGACTATGACTCACATTACTGATGTTAAATCAAGCCAGTCAATAGACTGCTAAGTGTTATTGACATTTAAAGACATTTGATTTAGACCTGGTTTGGCGCCACATGTTTTCTGGAATCACAAACACATATCCAATCTAAATGCCATAGAGCTGCTACTTACAGCTGTCAAATGCCTCAATAAAATAGTTTGCAATGCTTGTAGGAACCTGTGCTCCCAGCTGAGCAATAACTGAGAAGAATAACAGCAGAGACACGTCTTGGGGAATTCTATGCAAATGCGATCCCTTTTGTCTGGTGGATCTATACTTGCTAACCTTCAGCAAAGGCAAAGTCTCATGCAGTGCATCATTTATAAAGTCTGTCTATCCTTAGATTTAAAAACCCATATGCACACAGGTTTTAAAAAAATATTTTAAATTATGCAAGAAGATACTATGCATCCATTGGGAAAAGTCCATGTTTGCTGTGACCTTGCTCATAATCAGTCCTAAATCTAGAAGTGCATGAATGCTATGGGAGGTGATAAGACAGCGAGCGTGCCGGTGTCACACAAAAACTCCCCCCGACTAAATTTCATAGATTAGCCTAGGAAAATTGTAATAGGCTACATGGTTTATTTTTTAATGTAGTAGCCTGATATTTACAGAAAAAAAGAGTAACAGAAGCACCGTCTTTAAAATACTACATTTCAAGATTTTCACAAATGATTTAGAACATAAGAATGTAAGAAAGTTTACAAACGAGAGGAGGCCATTCGGCCTGTCTTCCTCGTTTGGTTGTTAGTAGCTTATTTATCCCAGAATCTCATCAAGCGGCTTCTTGAAGGATCCTAGAGTGTCAGCTTCAACAACATTACTGGGGATTTGGTTCCAGACTCTCATAATTCTCTGTGTAAAAAAGTGCCTCCTATTTTCTGTTTTGAATGCCCCTTTGTCTAATCTCCATTTGTGACGCCTGGTCCTTATTTCTTTTTTCATGTCGAAAAAGTCCCTTGGGTCGACAATGTCAATACCTTTGAGAATTTTGAACCCTGTCTGCATATGACCTGGAATAATTCTAGTTGCTTCTTTGCACTCTTTCTACAGCAGCAATATACTTTTTGTAGTGAGGTGACCAGAACTAAACACAATATTAAAAATTTGCATTTGTAATGTCATTGTATAACAGATTATTTTGCTCGCCGTCTGAACCTGGCAGTCCCTGTAGCATGCTTCTATCATTATGCCCTTTGAATTTGTGTTTGTTTTTCTGACCTTCAGCTTTGTTTTCTTTGTCCAGATTTAACACCTGGCCTTCAAGCCTGTTTCTTATGTATAACGCTACTCCCTCCACCTGTTCTGTCCTGCCTGTCTTTCCTATACAGTGTATACCCACAAATATTATATTCGTCCCCATCACTCTCATACAACCAAGTTTCCATCTATCACATCATATAGGATTTATAGGATTTACAGTGAAAGGAAATGTTAAAACATTTAAAGTTGGTTTGAAACATCTAGGTGATGTGGTTGCGAATATCGAACTTCAAACCAACTTTACCACTAGCGACGTCATGTTGCTAGTTTGTTTAGAACCAGGTTCGTGGTTGTTAAGACCATTGCTACGTACATGATGCATTGACTCTCCACGCATATTCAAATAGGTTGGGGCATTGTTGAATTTAAATTAATCCGACAATTATACTAAAAGGACGTTGCTAATGAGTTTGTTTTTGGTGATTTTATATCTTTGAAATTCTCAGATGACTGTCTTGAAAATCGCTATATTTGTTGATAGTTGTCTCCAAGTCAGCCCTTAAAGTCGCTAGATTTGTTAAGTTGGCAACACTCGTGTAACTTGACTCTGCGAACATTTAAAATATGTGCCGGTTATCGGAGACTCCGATTCATGTACCATCAGAAGTGGCACATAAGGGATCGCCACTGGTTTTTTTGTTCCTAGTGCCTATTCAGTGACATGGTGCAGAAAGACTGTTTTGATTTCCACATGGAAAAGAGATCACTTCACCTGTGCCTATGAACTGAAATTACAGTGGTTGGGTGCTATATAAGCATTTTCATAACAAATCGGTAAAGATTCTTAAGTTAATTCTTAAAGGTGATAGGCAAAGGAAAAGGATTTGAAAATGCCATGTAATGTTCGGTCAACATTGCACATTTCTAAGCCTAATTAAGAGCTAGTGAGGAGCTGGCAACCGTTTTCTTGTACTTTATTACATTACATGACATTGTCAACAAAAGATTTAGATTCTGGTATAGTAAGCAAACTTTGTAAATTTGCAGACGAACAAGGAGTAGTAGGAGTGGCAAACACTGTTGCAGCTAGCAAAGGTGGGGAAGCATTCAAAATGATCTAGACAAGATCATACTTTTGAAAGAATCTTGCAAATGACATCTAATGTTAAAATTGTAAGGTGCACTTGTAAGACCTCATGCAGGAAATATAAATGTACAGTTCTGGTCAAATCGATATAAAAAAAGATATTGCTGCTCTAGAAAGAGTGCAAAGAAGAGCGACCAGAATTGTTCCTTTACATAATGATATATGCAGGTATGGAATTGAATCTGTTCAGTCTTGAACAAAGAAGACTACGTGGCGACCTAATTCAAGCATTCATTCTAAAAGGTATTGACAGTATATACTTTTTATATATAAATAAGGACCAGGGGTCACAAATGGAGTTTAGATAAAGGGGCATTCAGAACAGAAAATAGGAGGCACTTTTTTCACAGAGAATTGTGACAAATCTGAAACAGCCAAAGTTCAGAAGACAAACTGCAATTCACCCCTTGGCCGTGAGGAAAGAACTATACCAGCTTACAGCTTAGAGAGCTAGAGGGATATCCAATTGCTGATAATAAACAGCTTTGCACTAGGTAGCAGTGGCTCATAATGTGGCCACAAAAAGTATTGTGTACAGGTGCAGGAGTGATGCAGTGGGTAATAAGCCAGACAAGAGATTTATATTCCAATGGAAACAGGGTTTATTTTTTTCAGAAAAGGTCCCTGGCAAGATACAGCAATGGTAAAGCACAGGGAAAATAACACAGGTTGCAGTCCCAAATAATAATAAAACGTAGCTCTCCCACAAGGTACAATCACGGTCACCAGTCCTGGATGCGGGTTGTAGTGCTCGGGGTGAGTGATACAATTAATGATAATAATTAGTAAATGAAAAAACAAATAATCACTCATGAACAGCAATCAGAATGGTTTTTCTGCCTTCAGGGTTATTTTCTCTTTAACCAAAACAAGGAACCGATCACGTCGCTTCGTCCCTTTAATATACCGTCATACACAACCCCTTGGTAAATGATTGCAGCCACTCCTCCAATTCGTGGCTGTCACATCATTTACCTTCTGGGTCAAGCTCCGTTCTCCTCCTAGATGACCGATTTCCTTTTACCCCGTGGAATGAATTGTCAGGCCAAAAAGTCCAAGATACTTGGTCCTTGCTACTTAGCGCCCTCACAGGTCGGGAGGGAGATTTACCACCAAGAATCATTGTCTCTCTGTCTCTGTCAAAGCGAGCCATTATTTGAAAACACGTTTCCATAACTGTAGTGGTGGTGCTGTCAGTCACAATGACAGCAAAGCACTTTTGCGCTACAGTTTTTAACAGATTTGTTGTATTTTCTAATATTTTCTTAAAAGAAAACTTTGCATTCATTACAAAGTTGTGTCTAGCTGATATATATAATATTCAGATCAGTTCAAAAAGCAAATAGTTGCTTTAAAAAGAAAAATGTCCAATGTATGAACTGAAACATTGAACATTAGCATTAACAACAACAACAACAACACCAACAATAACAATATGAAAGTCATGCTGGGGAGCTTGATGTGAAGAACAACTCATGAGGAGGAATATTGCATTGATATATAATCCAATTATTCAGGTGCCACTGACCAAGGTAATTTAAGGTCAATAAGTTTAATTTAAATTTCCATCAAGAATTGAGGAAAACAAAGTATAGAATGCAAACATGTCCCCATAATCCTCTTTTTGAGATTTATGTCTGTGTAAAATATTAAAACCAAAATCAATTTCCAAAGTGCTCTTACAGAAATCAATTTAATAATACAATATTTATGCAAAGCAAGCTCTTGTCGTGTTTGTTCATCTCCTTCTCTCAAACTAAACTTAGATCATTGCAATTAAACAGTAAAATCAATCAACTGCCTGTTTAAAATTGACATTCTTTTTGTGACCTTGAGACACTCTCATGGTTCAAAACACAATGTCAAAGAAGCCGTCATTCTGTAGGTTTTAAAAATTCGGGGGCAATTCCACTTTGGCTCTTTATCACTGTTTTCAGCAGAAACAATGAAAATACAGTAGGCGTTCAAGTGTTATTGTTTTGTGCTTCAAATACCAGTATGCTTGCTAAGATCTGTTCAGTTTTTCAATGTGATGGTTTTATTTGTTTTAACCCAAATGGATAACAAAATAAAACAACAGGCTTATTTTTTAATTTGTTTTACAATTGTAAGCTTTGGATGCCTGGGTGTAAATTATTTTTCCAGAGCTTCAATCACAAAAATGCATTTCAGTGGAAAATTGGTAAATGTAGAATCATCTAACCATACCACAGTTTACCACTGATCACACCAAGGTCACTTTTGAGCACTGACTGAAATCTGACTTAATGTCAGTGATATCTTCTCTATCTGACTGTCCAAAACTACTAAATTATTAGATGGAAAAAGGCTTTGCATATAATACCGAACAGTCCATTGCACTTTACTGCATGGACTATTTCACAAGCACATCCCATTTTATGTGTATCAATTTTGTCTCCGAGGCAAAATTGCCCTCAAGGGAGTTGTTCCAAGGTACAAAGGAAAAAGTGCTAATGCAGAGTTCACAGCTCTGCCAAGTTTAATGGTATAAACTAAAATTATTTAGTTTATTAACATGTAATACATAAATTTAAAGCACACATTTACTCAGCATGGACAATTACAGAAATAATTACATGTATTCAAAAATGCCCTATCTTCACATCACTTTACACAAGTGGTGTTTTCTGAAGCAGCACATTGGACACTATAGTACTTTGAAGCAAGTGGAATAAACAAAAAAGGTAAAACCAGTAAAAAAAAATTACTTACAGTTGCAGATAGGAGCAGTTTCTGGATAATTTGTTATATCGCTAAATTATTTTATTGTACAAAATAGGCCCTGTGTTTTCTAATACTGAACTCTGAATTCATTACATGTGATTTTATATTTGTCTTAATCTCTTTACCATGCTTCTTCCCCATTGCTACAAAATATTAAAAGAAAAAAAATTATTAAAAGATTTTGTCAAACGTTTAGTACTAAAAACCATTCAAATATCAACCAATTAATTTTAATATAGACAGTGTTCTGTGGAGTCACAGAGAATTACTTGACTCACTCTCCACAAAGCACTGTACAAAACATTTAAAAAAATGAATAAAAGCACAATAAAATCAATTTGGCTCTTAGCCATGATTAAAACATTTACCAACATTACTGAACTAACTGTACAAGCAATGTCTAGGCCCACTCCTCAAAGGGCCTCCCAATTAACTAAATGCCAGATTGAATGAGTATGGTATGTTACATAATTTTGAAATTGAAATAGTTTCAGTATCTCGAGAAAACGTGTATTAAATCAAAGATTTTCTTGATATGATTTGTACTTTGTTCTGGTCTACACTAAGTCCTGCTTACTTAATTGGGTTTTAAAAGAGAATAAAATGTAACTATACGGTGTGATCCAATCAGATATTCAATTAAGCTTATTGCTTTGCAACATTTGTGTGATTTCCATTTGTAAATATCCAAACAAAATACACAAAACAAAATACACAAGGAATACTGGGTTACAGTTTCTGTATTGTCTCCTTTACGTGATATATTTTTAATTCCCACTGATCTGCTGCCAAGCTTTCTCAGTGACTGATTTGATTCTCTGTTGCTTCCACAACGTGAAGTCAAAAGCAGCCCACTTCTGTAATGTTATCTGGTAGGAAACATCTCACTAACATCATTTCTAAAAACATGCTTGTGTCTGCTACTGCATAGAAAGCAAAGTTGCACTTGCTACTGACAATATGTTTACACATCTAAAAATATGGTCAAACAAAAAAGCAACAAGAACAAGTATTTACAAAATATAATTTCATTTTACTTTAGGTGTGTGTCAGTCAGTCATGCATGAAAAAATATCATGGGCTGCACAATTCCTGCTTTGAAAACTAAACCTGCTACTTATGTTAGATTCTAGAAGGTTGCTGTTTAACCCATTAGGCACTAGAAGCTAAAAGTTGTTTCATGGTTAGGCATTTTAATACTGTTTTTTTTTAAACTAATTATTTTAAAACCATGAACAGTAGAATTTTTTTTTTTTTTTTTTTTAAATCAAAAATGTTCAGTGTTCATTGTATTCAAATATAGGTTCTCAAGGTCAATGATCGGTTTAATTCTTAATTTAATTTAACTTCATTGTAGTTTATTTATTTATTTGACCGGATTAAAACAAAAATTCCAGAGGGGGACCTGACTACAATTATGTTACTTTGGATATGAAGAATTTCTCAAAATTAAAATGTCTGCCTGTAAAACTGGATTTCGGTGCAGTAAATATGTTGTATGGTACCCCTTTCCCCCACACAACCAATACTATGGTTATGCAGTGACTGTGTTTGTTATTGCATAGCCATAGCTAAACCCATAAGCTTGACTCAAAGCTTACAAACAGGCATTTTTCACATGAGCTGAACTCATAAACATTTCTGATACCCAGAAATAAAAACAGACAAAGCTATCTTCCCAGTGGTATTTTAGCCTTAACCCATATGCTTCCTGCTTCATAACTGACATCTGTGACAGTCTATCAATAGGTGTCACTTTACTGCATAAAACACTTGCAAGTATTTGGCCCCATTTGGCCCCATCTGCTTAGCACATACGCTGTCATTGTCCTCATACTGTATATCAATATTCTTATTAACCCAATTCAATGTGTCTTTGCCTAAACACTGTCTAAACAAAAGCCCACTTTTGAAATATGGTTACTGAAGTAGAACGCAGACAAGGGCAATGCATCATTCATATGTACAGTATATGTACAATATAGTCAGTTTTTAATCTTTAAAATGAGTTAAACCCATGTACAACTGTTAATCCTACACACACTGTTAATCAAGTGGCATACATTTGCAACATAGACTAAATTATATTTTACATAGAGTAGTGACATTTTGACCCCCAAAAAATCATCTTCAATCTGTTGTCTGTGATTGGGAGCTATAGTGAAGAGAATGTGTTATTTGTGTTCAGCCGTATAATAAAAAACAAATATGAGCCATGACCATACCACTTTATAACTGGTTCAGTGTAATACATGGCTGAATTAAAACCCAGCAGCACTGTATTATTACAAAGATCATAGTTTCCGTTTTGACTCTTCTCTATTAAGCCATTTTAATAGAATTGCAACAGTGATTTAACGTAATACAGAAATAGACAAGGGGGTGCCAACAGGATGGTGGACAAACACACGGACAAGGAAATTGTATTTTAGTACTTTAGCCTGCCCTAAAGTGTAGCAGGTGGGAACTTGTATGTACTTTACTACTTTGCTTGCATATATTCATTGACTAGCTGCTAACAGCTACTCATTCTGACATGTACACCTATACTTTATTTAAATTCAGATGCTGTGGGCTACTTTGATTGGTTGTAACATAATTTAAGTAAACTTATATGAAAAAATAAAACAATTAGTTTTAAACGTGGAGAGTATTAATTATTGGGTCTAGATAATGTGTCACAAACAAACAACATTTTCATTGTTTTATTCACTGGTGGTTTTATTTGTACTCTGTTTTAGTTGTACTATTTATTGTATTTTTCACTGTGTGTTATTTTGATTGTATCCAAAGGGAGGCTCCAATAAGGGGTAAAATTGATGTGCTTTATGTACCCAAAGGGAGACCCCAATAAAGAGTTTTATGTATGTGTTTTTAACCTTTTAATTATTTTATCATAGGTACGGTCACAAGCTATTGGGACCTCAATTGTAGTCAGGTGCAAGCCATCAGCGTCACTTGATTAGTTCCCCTATATAACTGGAACCAAAAGAACAGAAAGAGAGAGCACAGGAGGAACTGGACTGGGGTCATCTTGGATGCAGAAGGAAGAGAAGCAGCACTGGAGCCTAAGCAACAAGCACATTGAAAAGAAACAGAAGGAAACAAAAAGGCACAACTAAATGCAGCAAAGACTCTACTTTACAGAAAAGAAAGCTAAATAATATTTGCTTTGTTGAGATTATGAGAATACTGTTTCACAACGTACTGCGAGTAAAACTTTTGTTGTTAAATTAAGTGCCCTGTCTGATGGATGCTAGTGTTGTAGTTATTGTTAACTGTTTCATGTTACATATTGACTCTTAATGGAATAAGTATACTGTTGGAATGGAAGTTATCTTTATTGTATTGCTAGTGCTGACGCATTGTAGTTTGTCTGTCTCCAGGGCTTGCCTTCTCTTTCTCTCCATTCCAGAATAAGGATTGTGGGGAATACGAACTGCTGTATCACCTGTGGACACCCCAATAAGCGAGACTCTCACCTACTAGAGTTAAGTATCAGTAGCTGGGTTGGAAGAATAATGCACTTGTAGGGGAGGGCTGAGTGAATTAGCCCCGCTCCAAGAGTGAGATGGGTAGGGGAGAGTGAGTATTAAGGATGGATTGTTTTCACTGTTTCTCCAGGATCGACGTCACGGAGGGAGGAAGCACCCCCTAGATGGGATCTGGATGCAAAGTATTGGCAAGGAGCCAGTTGGACTTTTGTGGACAAACTAAAGTTCCTGTATTTTGGTGAAGACCATTTCGGAGAAGACTGCCTTTTGTTTTTTGAGGAACAAGATACTAATGGTATTGTGGACTGTGATGAGTCAAAGGGGTTTCGGTCTGTGATTCAGCCTCCCGACAGTAGGTGGCATCAAACCAACTCGGGACTTCCCTTACCAAGATCTCGTGACCATGGCAAAAGTCATCTTTTGAGGGGCGGCACCTTGGTGAGGGGCGGAAGTACGAGTATGTAACTTCCAGCCACTGGAGTCAAGTGAAGGATAAGGACACTTGTCAGTTGGGGATTGGTGTTCCACTGACTACAGAGGCGGGACATTACATACTAAAGGGAACGTACTACTGTGTTCGGGGTTGGTCCGAAAGAAAAAGTAGGAGGAGTAACGGGTGAAGGGAGAGACTGGTTTTGTGCAGCGGGTTTTTTTTTTTTGAAATACTAACATTTCTTTTGTCTTTTTTTTGTTTATGGTCACGACGAAGACAAATTAAAGACGTGTCATCAGTTTGTTTTGGATTTCACCCCTGCACTCCTTCCCTCACACCATTTTGTTTTTTTTTTGTTATTTAATCCTTTTTGTTGTGTATAGAAAATAAAAATAAATTATTTTATTTCTGTACACATAAATTACTGTCTGGACATTCCATTTAATACACTCTCGCCTCACATGGACATAATTAATCTACCTTCTAAACAGTGTGGAACATTTTGAAATCCTCCAGTGGGATTGAACTATACTTACTTACCTGAACCGTGTGGAGATTAAATTATAGTAACCCTAGAAAAACTATTGTTTTAGGGGGTATAAGGGTTCTTGTTGTTGACATTTCTGTATATAAAAAGTGTTCTGTTGATTTTGTTTTGACATAATAAAGAACAACCATTTTACTTCCCTGTCTGTGTGATTGCTGTGCACTCCTGGGGTAGTCTGGTGGTCAGTCTGAGAGCCAAACAACCTGGGGGGTATAAAAGAAGGTTTATTATAGAAAATATATTTAGCTGTAAAGTCACAAATAAACCCCTGACAAATGCACTGTGCAAGTAATGATTTTCTTTTCATTGCTTTAATTTAATGCACCGATAATATTATTATAATATTAATAAAAATTTAGTACATTCTCCTTTTTTTTTTTTTGGGGGGGGGGGGGGGGGGATAATAACTGCATTTCCAGTTGATGGTAGAGCTTGTCTCAAGTACTTTATGTGTAGGAATTTTCAACAATTGTGAGTAGCAGAAATTTAAACTTGGTTTCATTATTATTAAAGTAAACCTTTTAATTACTGTATGATAAGAATTAGGTTCAGAATTAAGAATGTTGGTGATGACTTGCAAAAAAGACAAACCAAAAAACACCAGACCGTGGCTCATTTTTGGTGACCCCACAAATGACACAAATATTGGACAAAATCCATATCATGATTTTAAAATTGGGAACCATCAACTGCAGCATTTTTCATGTGTGCGAGGACACTCAACAGTATGGACAGGTTACAAAGTGGTTAGCAATCGATTTTAGGGAAACAAAATTGATTCATCATGGAAATCCTATCAGGCATATGGATTGAGGAAGATATAACAACACAAGTGTACCACTGAAATTGTGCATGCACACTGTGAACGAGCCCTCATCAGATTCCTTATCAGTTTGCATGACTGAGCAATCCAGATGGAAAAGGATTTAATGGGGTTCAAGTCAAGATTGGATTACAGAAATAAAATAACTCAACACGATTTCTGAATTTGATTGCATTTTTTACTAACCAAGGATTTTAAAATATATTTTCCTATCTTCTATTAGATTTACCAATATTATCACTAGCCTCACTTTAATTCTGTTGATCTTTTCTTGTATTTTAAACTAGCGGTGTCCTGAGTTATTGTATAAAGGGGTATGTGTTACTAGTCTGAGTAAAAGCTACAAAATACAAAGTAGGACTTCAAATTAAATTTGATTACAGCACTATCGTGTCACTTCCTGAGCATTGTTTATTATTTGTAATATTTAAAATATTTTAAATTTACATTTAAAATGTTCTTTCTTCAAAACGACTTATTGATATAAAACTGGTTTTCAATTTGTTAACTGGCATAGGACTTTAGGGATTTAACAAATCATTTATAAAATCACCCAGGAAAATGATAACTAGGTTACAAAAATAAGTCCTAGAAAAATGATATAGAACCTGTAAGATGGGTTCAAATGCAGTACTTTCAATAATTATGTTACTCTAAGTGTAATGATTATGTTGCAAGTATGTTTGTTGTTTATCCTTTCTCTGTGTCCTTGGTGACAAATGTATAAATTGGATGTAAAATCTCTAAAGCCCTATCCCAGATAGCAAACTCAGATACATAAATAAATAGTTTTTAAATGCATCATGTGATTTGCTGGAACAGCTTGTCAAGTGTACAGGATTGGAGTAACACCAGGTGAGGAAATCCCTGACTATTTAAATAATTAAGCAGCAGCATCTGTATGATAGTCAAGTTTTGATTGATAAGATTTTGAGTTGGTGTTGAGAGGACAGATGGAGTTGGCATGGTCTCTGCAGAACATGCCACCTGAAACAGCTTGTGTCTTATAATTAGTACACTACTGCATCTTCAGACTGCCTCAGCATCACTGGTGGGAGGCAGTGGGTTACAGAGTCACCCCAATCCACCTATAAAACATGACAATTATCTGCTAGATTGTTCTCCATCAAGGCTTGTTTTTTTTATTTTTTAAGCTGGTTTTGTTCAGTGGTATGGAGCAAATTGTCCCTTCTTTGAGGTCAAAAAAAGCTGGAAATATTTGACCCCTGTCTGTTTCTGGTTCTTCAGCATGCTGTAAATTACAGTACTCTACTTACGTGACTGGTAAAAATAAGCCAGAATGGAATAAGCAGGGTATTAATTTAAATACGAATCCCATATCTAAATCACAATGTAGCTGTGGGCAGTATCGCAGGATATAATTACTGTAAAACAAGAACATTTCACGAGCAAGAAATGTTTGCTAATTTTGCATTCATTAAATTATTATTCATATATGTGCCATACTTTAAAAGAAAAAGAAGCACAGACATTGCAGCAAAAATTTACCTTGAAGGCCATTAGCGAAATGAAGTTACCGCAAAAAATAAAAAATACTGTTTTGCAGTATTCTTAAATGGGTGGCTGTGGTATTTCAGGGTTCCAATTATTATTAGAATAATAATCGATTTTATTATAATGTACAACCCTTTTCTCGATATCGCTCTGTGATGGAGTAATCCCCGCCCCTGTGCATATTTAATGTAATGGTTTTAGGTTGGCCAAAGTAGTTCAGGTGCAGGCTGTGTTGGGGCTGCATAAGAGTCACGGGTCTCGCACTTGGGGTTGGAGTGTTCAGAGTGGAGAATGGGAGAGACAGTGAGGTTTATAAAAGTCACCAATTGCCACTGGTGCTGGTCTTAAACCAGCATGACCTTTGGGTGTTTAGTGTTTAAATTTACTCTCTGTTTGTTTTGGCCATTGTGATGTTTTGTTTTGAAAGTATTTTGTTTTGCGTAAGCAGTATGTTTTATAATAAATCCACTCATCACCCATAGTACTGTGTGTGTCCGTATTTCCTGGTCTGATGTTACCCGCAAGGTGTCCTTGCCACATGCTCTTTGAGAACAACACCAGATTTACACGTTATAATAAACTCACTTAAATACTTCATTTAAAGTTCATAAATCGTGTTTCTTACATGTGAAGATTTAGGAATTTATTCAAAACAATGGAATTTATTAAACATGCAATCACACAATAGGTTCAGAAAGTCAAAAAACTATTACACAGTCAATATTACACTAAACCAACATTACAATAAAACTAAGGCATTAGGAAACAATTTATCAATGAAATGTTAGTTAAATTAGCCTTAGTATATATTGATGATTAACAAAGCATGCACAAATCACACCAAACCCATGATAACCTAGCTACGCCGAAATGGAGATAGGAAGGCTATAGGCAACTCGCACAGACCAAAATGTCGAATCAGTGCCGGTTCTGAGCCCATAACTTGTCTGTGTGAAAGAAGTATTACATTTTATTTTGAATCTCTGTTACATTCCTTTTTTTGGACACTAAACATGTTAGCGTGCATTCCTGGTTAAGGCTTTAAATACATTTCTGTCCTGTCTAGGGGATTTGGAGACTATAATATTCTGCATTTGTCGGAGAGACGAGTGAAATTCTCGTATACCATGCTTGTAGTGATTTTAAATTGAGATGATTTTTTTGGGTTCTTTTAGTTTGTCCTTATGAGGATTAATCTGTGATAGTGCAAGGGGTGCCTTTGTCTTCTTTTACAATCACTGTTCTTTGATGTAGATCCGGCATGCTTCTGTTTCAGTGGAGGTGTTACTGTAAGATAAGAATCACTAGACTAATTGTCTCTGTCTCTGCAGGGGGCCTTACTTTAGTTTTAGAAATATTTTGTAGATTTTGCTAAATAAAGCTGTATGATCCACATAGCATACAGTGCCAGCTATGTGAAGAGCAAAGTGTTAGATGCTATGCAAACCTTTGGAAAAGAGATAATACCTTCAAATTATTATTTGGGGTTTTGATTCCTTTTGGCTGATTTTGATACGCGAGGAAACAACAAAATTCTCACTCAAATTTTGTTCATTAACAGACACAGCTCAAAAAAAAAATAAATTACACAAAAGTTTTAGCGTTCGAGAACACATCAAGAAGCTTATGTGGGAAAAGATTTCCCATTTCACAATTTTTCAACATTACAAAAAACCTGAAAAATGCATCTGGTCCATCTGTATTTTTTTGATACTGCATTCATAATACGGCGACGAGAAGGACTTCTAGTTAAAACATTTTTCATTTTTATTATGTTTCTTTTTACTGAGTTAATGTGTGGTTTTTGAAAGTTCATATGCACCATGCCTTAATTAAGCTTTTATCATGTATGTCAAGTGTATTCCAGGGCATTGCAATAGCTTATGTGATTGGGGATCTTTAGAAAACCACTAGCACTATGATTATGGCCCTTAAATGACTAAACCACTTGTCTTTTAATGATGAAAGAAAATCTGATGAGAGAAAAGTACATGATAAGAATAGATTTATTGCCAAATGCAATACTACATGTTTTTATTCATTCTAGTCCTAATATATATATATATATATATATATATATATATATATATATATATATATATATATATATATATATCTTCCAATTGTGAAGGGAAGTGAGCAGGATGTGTTTTTCATCTGCTGCAACAAGTTTCCTTGGCCAACCACTGCTTCTATGGTCCTCAACGTTGCCCGTTTCTTTGTGCTTCTTCAAAAGAGGTTGGACAGCGCATCTGGAAACTCCTGTCTGCCTTGAAATTTCTGCCTGAGAGAGACCTTGCTGATGCAGTATAACTACCTTGTGTCTTGTTGATGTGCTCAGTCTTGCCATGGTGTATGACTTTTGACAGTAAACTGTCTTCAGCAACCTCACCTTGTTAGCTGAGTTTGGCTGTTCCTCACCCAGTTTTATTCCTCCTACACAGCTGTTTCTGTTTCAGTTAATGATTGTGTTTCAACCTACATATTGAATTGATGATCATTAGCACCTGTTTGGTTTAATTGTTTAATCATACACCTGACTATATGCCTACAAAATCCCTGACTTTGTGCAAGCGTACCTAAAATAATTGATGCTGTTTTGAAAGCAAAGGGTGGTCACACCAAATATGGATTTGATTTAGATTTTTCTTCTGTTCACTCAATTTGCATTTAGTTAATTGATAAATATAAACTATTAACATGTCTATAGCATTTTTTCACACCTGCCTAAAACTTTTGCACAGTACTGTGTGTGTATATATATATATATATATATATATATATATATATATATATATATATATATATATATATATATATATACACGGTCTTTACAGTAAAGTACAAAATTATGATATCAGGTACCATAATCAACACACCTTTATTTGAAGGGTCATTGGACATCCAGAAATTCTCAACATTTTGAAGTTATTGTGGTATTAAGAAAAACCTCTAAGATGTACAAATATATTGGTTATTGCAGCTCTTCAGATGGGTTTATTTTGTACTGTCTCTACAGCATAGTGGACACACTCCTATAAAGGATTTTCACATCATCACAGTTGTTATATTTGGTAAGAAGGAATATCTCACTGATTGTAATGCTGTTGCTTGGTAGGGCTATAAATATGATTTGTTTTGGGGTGACAACTAAGAAAAAATGTTTGGTATTAAGGGATTCAGGAGAAAACTCAAAACAGGAGTAAGTTACAGATGTAATATATCCAAGGGACTATGTTGAGTCAAATATTATAACAAAATTGCATTACACTGAAAGGTGGATTTACCATGTATTTATCATTGTTAATCGTGTTTTATACTTTACCATTCTAGCATGTGATTTACCTACGATTTGCACATTGCAATGATTTCTTGTGGCATTCTTGAATAGATCATCTTCTGTTCTTCACATGGAAAAGACTTTAATGAGCAGTCCCATAACTGGTACCCAAAAATGTTATCGGCTTTTCCGTGCTGCCGAAACTGGAACTGCATTCAATGTCTTCTATGCTTATACTGTGCATATAATAGATAATATGAGGGGAACCTCTGCTCTTGCGGGTTGGATTGCTCATTAAAATCTTTTGCATGTATTTGACTGGAACAATTACCCATAATTCAACTCTATATGCTTCCTTACAGTGACTGCGTTCCTAAAATACAGTAAACCCTCCTGTTTGGTATGGCATATATAAAGACTTGTTAATCAATGCCATTGGATTTGTGATGGACGGTTCACACCAATAACTAGAAACACATGTAAACACATACATTTTATAGATTTTTACCATTTTATTTTTCTAATTCATGTACATTTTTCGTGCATAAATTAGACAAGCGATCAAATGTGTAAGTGTGCGTGTATTCTCAACTCTGCAAGGTCTTCGTACAAGCGGAAGCCCACAAAGACACATGCTTTGAATGACATATAGGCACATCTACAAATACAGACTTTGGAAATACCTACCACCTATGATCAAGGAGGAGTGGTATGGTATCCACCCTTTATACATCTTATAGATTAGTAAAATCAAATCAGTCCTAGCATGGTGTCCTACACTTTTGTTTTTATTGTAGTTACAAAAATACTATATGCATACATACATGTTTTAAATATAAACTGTTCTAACAAGGTGTCTTTCACATAGGGCAGCTTAATTCCTGTGCTGGAGATACTCAGTTTAGATGCAAAATGTGTCAGCACTCTTAGAAAGGCTGCCTGCCTGAGAATTACACAATCTTAGTTGGGAAAAAGCAAATCTCCATTCAGGCGAGTGTTAACCTTTTGATACATTCTCCGTACTACAGGAAAGGAGATGGACGACATCAGGGGTATGAGCCCATTGAAACTCAGCTTGAAGGTCAGCCATGTGTGCTGGAAATTCTATTAAATTCCGTCATGACAGACAGTAATGAAAAATAGCATTGGCTGTGTAGACAACTGTGCTGTTGCTTGCACTGATTAATCCCTTTTAAAAAATAAAATAAGGTTCTTTTCAATTCTGCTTAGCAGTTGCATGCCACTGTATGTAAAAAAAAAAGCACTTTGTACACTACTTGAAATAGTTATAGAAACTCTCTTTTATAAACAATGTGCATTGTTGACTTAACTAATGGTGCAGGGTGAGATCTCATGCTCGCTGGTTTTAATATTACTCTTGCTGAGCTGTGGGTTTTGGCCCACTTTTGTGTTTGCAGTCCAGGCTGTTTAGGAAATAAATGTCTGGGTAAGATGCACAATTAGTCCCAGCAAAGACTTGGCAGACTGGGCCTCACTTCTAGAGTTAAGTGATTGTCAATATTCATTGCTTGGGTTCGTCAGGTGAACAATTGGTTTGACAAAAGGAAATAATGTCGCCTATTGTTTTCGGCTCTCCTGATTGGTAATTGAATTGGAGCAGTGATGTGGCATTATATTTAGGCATTTTAAATTTACCATGCTTTACCGTGTTTTTTTTATGCTTTACCGTACTTGCCTGTCATTTACCTTCACTGTGCTCTCAATTGTAATTTAAATCATAACGCTTAACTCATAACTACACATGGCAAAAATGAAACGATTCATCTCTTTGCTGCTCTGTAATCAACAGTGTGCTTCCGCAAACTATACTTAAGCTTCAGATGTTTTCATACTTTAGATAAGTAACTATTTCATGGTCAAAGGGTTTCATTGTAAACATCACCTAAATGTAACTCAAGTTTAGTTTATATTGACATATGATCAAGGGACACCCCAATCCAGCTTTCACTTACAACACATTTGATACAGTGAAATAACTGACCAGTGATTGTTACTGTACAAAAAGCCAACTTCCAGACAAAAGGTGTTCACATCACCTGAGTGAGTTTGAACTATCCTGATAGCCGGAGCTGTACGGTACAGCAATAACAAATCGATTGGGTAAACGTCTTTACATTGCAAAAATAAATGGATAATGCACTTTCTTAGCTTGAATAAAGTTGATCAGTTTCCCCAAGAGTAAACCTGGTTTTACTTTTATTTAGATCAATGAAGTGTTAGGTAAGGTGTGGGTGTTCAGGGGTCTTACTGGTCAAAAAGTCATTTCAAACAATTGGGCTGGTTTTGGAAGGCCTACAATTTGAGGATGTTTTTTAAATGTTGCAGTCAGCTGCACAGGTTTTCCTTCAGATTCATATCACTCTCAACACTCTCGCTTCTTGAACTGGACTGAATTATGCTATAAAGCTGTTTTTATTCATTGTGGTCAGTGTACATACTTTGTTATATACTGGTAAGGATGCTCTCATTATAAGTAACATGTTTTATATCAATGTGCAGATCGTCATTATTACCATAAAAGTGAGCTAATGCACATTGACATTCAATATTTTTTTTGTTTCTAAAGTACATGTTTGCACTACTATTTAGTTTTTTTTGTTTGTTTTGTTTTGTTTTTTTTACTGCTTTTAACTTTTTTGTTGTATTTTTATTTATTTTTTTTGTCATGTTTAAGATAAAAGAGAAACATTGATTACTTGAAATTATTACTGCAGGAGATCTGCAGAGGCAGCTCCAGTTTATTACTAGTGCATGTTAATTTGCTCTCTTCATGAAAGATTAATAGTTTACTTTGGTTTCATTCTTTTCAAATTCACTCAGATGTAGCAACAGCTTTGTAGCTGCTATGCCTGAGGGACATCATTTTCTTGTTTAAAAAGTATGGACTTTTAAAGGTGTATTTGGGGAAAGGGGTTCCAGACTAACTTTATTTATGTCATATTAACATGTTTCATATAGTGTTGGGCTATTGATAGGCAAAAAAAGAACTAACAGAGTTTTATACTGTATTACAAGCAACTTGCTCTTTTTGTATTAATATTACAAATGCAGATACTGTTAGGTACTGTAAGACTCCTTATCAGGGGTATACATCATTTTGAAAATTAGTGCAATTATTCAGGATCTTTTTTTTCTGCTTTATTATGAGTTCACTGCTTTCTACACCTTAATTCCAAACATTGTTGAAGGCATCCCCAGAAAAGTGAACTTCTTCATTATCTGGATCTACAGATTTTAAGTTGACCTCATCAAATAATTCTTGTTGGCTTTGTCTGAGATCATGCAAAACAGGTTCTAAAAATGATCTTGTGCATTTCAAAATGGTTGCATAAACATCAGACAGTGATTTGTCTATTTCTTGAAGAGCTTAATTCATATGTGCAATTATACATAAAGATTATTTTAGGAAATGCAAGTAAACAACACATTCGATGTTGGTAATTTTCTCAAAAATAACTTTTAACTGCTTTTGCTGAGAAGCTTTGAAATGTTGATCTTCAGGCCCTTTCAAAAAGTAAAAAGCTAAGCCACCTGCATCTGTGATAGGCTACAAGCTTGTGCGAGTCATTTAGTTTGTGTATCTTTTTCAGTCTGTCTCTTCGGGCTGGACTACTCTGAAAGTGATCAATGCTTCGTTCAAATTGTCTTCAACATGCTTGGTCATATAAGCCTTCATTGTGCCTTCTGTTGCCGAGACAAATATGTGGGTTACACAGTGCTGGACATTGTATGCTGCCATCATATTTGCTACAACCCCTTTCTTTTCTAAGAGTATAACTGCTGCTCCATCTGTAGACAAACCAACTAAGTGATCTGTAGGAAAATTTGATGCTTCTATCAAACTGTTAACTGCTTCAAATATATTTGCCATCTGAACTTCTACAGGTGCTATTCCTAGAAACATACTAGTTTCACTCCACATGTATAAGCCTTCCACAGACAATAACCTCCTCGATAATGCTGCTGTCTGTGCTTTCATCTACCGCTGTAGACCAAAAGGGAGAGCTGTTAATAGAATCAGACACTTCTTTCTTTACAATTTTCTCATGAAGTTTTGCAGTTTTCTCTGTGATTGTGGGGTGTGAACATGCCATATTCTTAAAACCTCCACTATCTAGATCAGCAGCTTTGGTAAAATCAATAAAGGCTCTACAGGCTGAAAAAGGCATTCATAAGAATATAAGAAAGTTTACAAACGAGGCCCATATTGCTCATTTGGTCGTTAGTAGCTTATTGATCCCATAATCTCATCAAGCAGCTTCTTTAGCTTTGCTAAAAACAAAAGCCAGTTTGTAAGTAGCAAGTTTTTGCTTTGTTTCTGGGTGCAAAAAGGAGTTTTGCTTCATTTCTGCCCCCTCTTCTCATTTACTTTCTTGTTGAATACGCATTCAACCTGTCTCCTTCCGTGTCCTGACATTCCTGGTACTTATGGATGCTTTCTTTCCATATATTTCTTGATAGATAGTGTTTTGTTTAACTATTCATTTCTCCTCACACAGCACCCAGGTGGCTTTATCAGGGTCACTGCTGTCATAATTAATTAGAAATTGTGATTTCCACCCCAGGCGCATGATTTGTTTGTATGTTTTACTTTGAGTGATGAGTTTTGCACTTGAATTACTTGGGGTTCTGGCTTCATTTTCTGCATTACTACCAGAACAACATTCATGTTTCTCTCTTCCTACCTGGTGATGGATTTCTCTTCGGTCTGCTCAATTTTGACTGCTATCATCTGCTGCCTCATCTTTTCCTAAGAAATGAAAACTAAATAAATATATCTTATTAAACTTTCTAAACAAAACTTAAGATGTCCACCTAATTATGAAAAAAAATGTACATTGGCAAAACTGTAGTACTTTTAAAAGCATCTGATGGCAAAAGCTTACTTTTAATATTAGTTTTGAAACCCAACTGAATCAGAGAAATACATTTTAATGCTTAAAAACACACAAACAAAACATACATGCACTTGCTAAACATTTTACTATTTGTCTTGCATTCATTTGGTTAGAATCCATTTTCTCATAATTACTGAACAAAGCATAAAGTTAATGATTGATTAAACTATGTAACACAATTTTTGTTCCTGGGTAGTAAGTGTTATTTCCTAATTGCTTATGCCTCAAAAGTATAGAAAATGGCTATTATTCCCCACAAACTTTGCTTCTGTGACCAGGACAGTGATATTTAGAAATGTACCTATTTCCAATGAGAAAACAGGTGAATTTGTGTCTTTTCGTTCACATAAAGTCACAAAAAAACAACATATGAATCCAAATTAACATGTATTTATACTAAAGTAATACAAAAATGACTACAAAAGATTTAGAAGTGAGTAGTTTTTCGAGATTTACGATTATACTGTAAATCACTTTCACGAATCAGCCCCCAAATGTAGTCTCCCATCATGTTCTCGTTATACTGTCCTTGGTAGCGACGTTCAAAGTCCAATATATCCTGGTGGAAGCACTCGCCTTGCTCCTCCGAGTACGCTCCCATGTTCTCCTTGAATTTATCAAGATGAGCATCAAGGATATGGACTTTGAGGGACATCCTACAGCCCATTGTGCCGTAGTTCTTCCAGGAAGCCTCGAACCACTGCAACAAAGCTGTTCTAGGCCGCTTTCTCCTTGCTAGTGAGCTTCTTGGGGAATTCATTGCACTCCAGGATCTTCTTTATCTGTGGTCCAACGAAGACACCGGCTTTGACCTTTACCTCAGACAGCTTAAGGAAGAAGTCTTGAAGGTACTTGAAGGCTGCCGACTCCTTATCTAGAGCTCTGACAAATTGTTTCATAAGGCCCAATTTGATGTGCAGTGGTGGCATCAGCACCTTCCGGGGGTCCACCAGTGGCTCCCACTTGACGTTGTTCCTCCCCACAGAGAACTCGGTCCGCTGTGGCCAGTCCCACCTGTGGTAGTGCGCCTTGGTGTCCCTGCTGTCCCAAAGGCAAAGATAGCAGGGAAACTTGGTAAAACCGCCTTGGAGACCCATCAGGAATGCCACCATTGCAGCCTCTTGATGCCATCTCAGAAAAATACAGATATGTATCCACTTAGGCAGCTGGAACTAAACTGAACTGGTGGGCTTAAGGCCCCTGTATTTATACTACTATTTATATTACTGGAAAGTTCTAGAAAGTTCTAGAAGTTACTCCAAGTTTACTCAGTACTGAATCTATCTGGAATGTTCTGGAAAATAGGTACATTTCAAAATATCACTGTCCTGGTCACAAAAGCAAAGTTTGTGGGGAATAATAGCCATTTTCTATATTTTTGAGGCATAAGCAATTAGGAAATAACACTTACTACCCAGGAACCAAAAAAAAAAAAAAAATGTTACACGGGGTTAATAGTGAGATATATATATATAATTATTTGTAAACAATCGTACTTAAAATAAGTTTGTTTTTTTTTGGTTTTGCGGGTATGTGTAGTTTAATCGTACTTATTATTATTATTATTATTATTATTACATTACATTCATAAATTTCACATTTCAGGTATTCATAAAGTGACCCATTTTTATTATATAGATAATTGTTTTATCACTTACCATAATCTAGAGAACAACTTGCTGTATATATATATATATATATATATATATCTATTGGTATATTGATATATATATCATATCTATATATATATATATATATATTTATATATATTGCTTAACACCAAAAACTGCTATATTAAAAAACCTAAAATGGCAGACCTGAGTAGCCCAAACGTTTGACATATTAATGAAGCAATAGCTCAAGAATTCAGCTCCACTGAATTTTATTTATGTTAGATGTGGTTATAGTATTCTTTAATAAACAAAATGTGTTTATAAACTACTTAAGCTTAACTTTCACAGTAAAATGAAGAGGTTTGCGAACACGAAACATTATTTTACAATATATTTTTACCTGTTAAGTCTACTATTGCCCACATACCTTTTTGATGTAATTGATAACTGCTTAAAGTGTCCTGCGACACCATGTTTGCTACCACTTTCCCACACGACACAAACCTTCTCTCCTGTGTATGTGGATGAGTGTGAGCAGGTGATGTGAGTAGTCCAGACCCAATGAGAAACTATCACCATCACAGCGTAAAATTTGCACCCCTGACATATATATTCAAGCTCTTTGTCTTTAATGTTTAGGTTTTTTTGGGAACTGATGTCTAACCTCACCTCCCAACAAAGTAAATGCATTGAGGGTGCTTTATTACAGTAAGTGGAGTAAGTGGGCGTGAAGTTAAGAAAAGGCTGCTGCTCTTAATTAGTTTATGCAGTAGAACTAGTATCAAAACCATACAAAGTAAACAATCTGAACACATTTCAAAGCATGCACTAAATCTAGACAATGTTGCAAAGCTATAAAAAAGGCCAACAAAATATTCGGATATATAGTGAAAACTGTTGAATTTAAATCAAGGGAAGTAATGTTAAAACTTCACAAAACATTAGTAAGACCTCATCTAAAATATTGTGTTCAGTTCTGGTCACCACGCTACAAAAAGGATATTGCTACTCAAGAAAGAGTGCAAAGAAGAGCTACCAACCGTGTAACATAAATACCAAGCAGCCTTATAAACACTGCCAGCTATAGCTTGAAGCCTAAGTTTGGCCTCAGTAGAATGTCAGCTGGGGTTTCACCACTGCCCACAGGAAAGTGCCATGGCATTAAGTTTGTAAAACATGAAGCCAGGAATTTGGGTGATAATTTCAAATTTATGAAACAATCAGTATATGTTGAATAAATCCAGACAGATTGTTTAATGTTTTCTTTCTTTCTTTACTGTGTGAATTTCCTAAAATGAGGAACAATAGATATTACACAATGAATAAATGTTGCATTTAAATTGAATCATTTGGATCCTTGCCCTCCAGGAGAACGGCCTATTACTAGAAAACATCTGATTTTGTTCAAAAGAACATTCTCTGTGAATGAACAATATGTATTATTCATTTGGTGATCTCTAATTTTGGCTACAGTAACCCTTTGTAGATTCCGAATCCAGTGTGTATTTCTATTTTTCAGTCATGCTGTATTCCTGTGACCTTATTCGTGAAATGACTGCTGATTTTGAAATGAAATCTTGCTGGGCCTCACAGTCCCCAAACAAGTCTTAGAATCCGATCCATTTGAACAGGTTATTAATAACACCAATACCTTATTACCTCATCTCACCACAGAAGAATCAACAAGCATTACCTCAGTCTAATTAATGAATAGAAGTTAAAACAGTCCTTAACTACAGTACATAAATCAGTCGATGATTTGGTATTGTTTACATTAATTTCTTAAGTAATTTTATGCAATTGTTGGTAATGTTTGTTAGTTTATCATTAGTTTGACAGAAATAAAAGTTGCAACTTGGATTCAGCATTCATACATTTCATCCCACAGCCATCTTGAGAAAGTCTTGTGATGGTATGTGAACTGTTTGCGTAGGACCTGAAAAGGTAAAACAATGTTAAACATAAGCTACAGAGAAAATGTTGTTGTTAAAAGCTAATTTTAAAGGGTTTATTTCTAGGTACTGTATTGTGTAATCTAATGTTGATAACAGAAACAAAAGAAAATGATTAGTTATAGATTAGATAAAGTTGTTTTGTTAACTTTCATTAATATTAGACCTATTAACATCAACCTGTAGAGGGCGTCGCAGGATTGCACAAGTGTGAGAGCAGAGAGAGTTTGGGGAGAACATTCAAGAAAATTGCAGATAAGCAAAGTCGCCATGTTTCTCCAAAGAAAAAGAAATGTAAAAAAAAAAACAGTACTACATCCAAAAAAAAGCTAGAAAAGGGAGTTCGCCCAGCAATGTTGATCTCTACCTGTTGCTGTACTAATCAGTTTTTATCTCTGTTGAAGTTAAACTGAAAAAGCGTGTTCAGAAATGGGACTTGCGATTAAAAGAAATATATCTGTTAACTTTAACCACCAGAGTGCTTATTCACTCGCCCAGGTGTAACAGTTGCATTTGGCAGTTTGGACTGATGCACACGGCAGCCATCTTAAAGAGGTTTAAAAAGGTATTACGTACTGTTTAAGGCCATAATCGCAATGTAAAGTGAAATTGATCCTTTAAGTGATTGGGATCTCTGCTAATCAATCAGTCCCACTGTGTTTTTTTGTTGTGTTTGTTGAGCTCTGCTGCATTTATTTTATAATCTATTACAACCTGGTCCCCTCATGAAGAACATTATAGCGCAGTTCACAAACAAGTCAGGTTTATCCTACCCATCTAAATAAACAATTAACTGCCTTCATGTCCATTGCATGCTGAAATCTAATTCAAACAGCATTCTCGTCTATCAGCATTGAAGGTGTTTTTTTAGCATTGCTCTGACGCTGCAGTATGAAAGGTTTATAGTCAGATTACACATCTTTTAAAATGATTAAAAAGCTTAGTGATAATATACATGTCAGTAAAAATGTTTGAATTATATTAATTTGTTTGTTTGTTTTTTGTTTTTTTTGGGGGGGGGGGGTTTGCATCCACATAAGGCTTTTAGAAAACAGCCCACAAAAATGAACGGCAGTCCCAACTATTACAGTGGTTGTTAACATTGAAATGTAGTGCAATATTTGACAATTGTACCCAATGCAGTCTCAGAAAATCACATTTTACATAAACAAAATGGTGGATGGAATGCATTTAGCTGGTAGCTGGAATGTGGATTAAACTCAAGTTGCTTCTTTCTTTTGTGGGAATCGTTTTAGTGTAAAGGGGGAACTTTCCTAATAAAAATGACAATGATACAAATCAGTGTCTGTATAGCCAAGCATAGAAATTAATGTGTATAAAGCATGCAATGCAAATGCTGCTTGTTTAGAAATAACTTTCATTCAGGATAAATTCGTTGTTGCTACCTATCAGGATATCTATTCCTGCTTTCCCTGCCTCTCTGTTTCCATATCCCTTAGTGCTGTAGGATCTCAGCTGAAAAGCATAATGAATTTATAAACAGGATTAACAATATTCTATTCTGAATAAGGTTTTGAATTGACCTACAGACTTCATACCCCACGGTTTCCAAAAATTTCCAAGTAGTATTTGATTACCCTAAGAAGAGATAAGCTTCAGTGTATTTACATGTATCTCATTAGATTTATCTCCCGTCAGTAAATAATCACAGGACTTCAAACCTCAAGACATCTGCTTACCACTAAGCATTCCGATTAATAACAGAAACTCTACTTCCCTGCTAACAAGTGGATTGAATATAAAATGTAAGGCCCATTTATGAGATGTAAAGTTTTTTGGTCAGTGTCTTCTGAATGTAATTCCTTGCAAATGGATAAGGCTGCAGTATGTGAGAGATATGGTGATTATCTGATTCTGCTTCAGAAATTGAAGACACATTATAATCTGGAAAGGCTTGAATCACAACCATAGGTAACAGAGCCATACAATTTAGTAAAACACGAAACATACAACAAACAAGGAGGACAACATCTGCTGGCAGGCAATATGAGATACTGACATAGCTGTATCATCATACAATAGAAAAAGGGATGGAGATACAGACACTCCACCCCAAGCATACGAGAGAATTGAGACCTCTAAAATGTGCCACTGAGGGGCATTTCTAAAATTCATGTTCATCGGTACCTGGCTGACCAGGACCTTGTGCAGGTTGGTTTAATTATGACATGTTTAGACTAGTAGCACAGGCTACATCAGCTAGCTGGTTTGTGGTTTTTTTTTTTTTTTTTTTTTAATATTGGGGTTTATGATAGAGGGAATACAAATGAAGACCCCAATGCAAAACAAAAACTGCTGCATCCTCCTGAGGCATTTCACAGTAGTGTCAACCACTTGCATGGAGATGTATAATCTAGGTATTTTCAAACTTCGTTCAGCCTTATTTTTACCTTTTTTTTTTTTTGTTTTTAACAGATTTTTGCAGGTGCAAAAGTAACACATGGATATATCAAAGCTCACACTGAATTGCTGAGCAGCACACAATTAAAATAGGGATGTAAAGGTGTCAGAATGAAAAAAAAAGATGAGCTGGTAAGCAGGGAAGGAATTTGTTACAAATAAGTATTTTATGTCAAAACTTGATATTAAAGCAACGCCTTTCAGCCAGTCCTTTTCAAATTGCAACAGCATCTGCTGGGTTAATAACCTGACATTTGAAATATTTGTGAACAGTGAAATAATGTGTGGTGTAAAATGGAAAATAAACTTTTTGTCTAATAAAATATCTGTGCAGGTGAACTGTTAAGGTTATGCTGCCACCTAGTGGAAATAGATATATTATAATTCGTGAATAAAGGCACTGTAAAGACATCAGTAAACAATGGCAATTCAGATATTTTATATTTTTATATTTTATATTTATATATAATTTGAAAGTGTAATTTTATTAGAAACATTAATAAATCCATACAGAAAATCCCAAGTAGTACATGTTTCCTCTCTAATTAGTTGAATATTGTGTTTACATGAAGACACTGTTAAATATAGCACATGAAAGCTCAGAAATCACTAATCACATATAGCTATGGTCAAAAGTTTTGCATCACCATATGCAATTTACTATGTTTGCTTCATAAAGTCGAATTACACCTATTCAATAATGTTAGGTTAACATATTGAACTACATACCACTTTGTAGTTTTCCATATACGTAACCAAAAACTGACAACATTTGAAAACTGTAACATTTTGAAATCTAACATAAAGTACTGTACCAGTATGGCTTCCAGCAGACTTTTGCAATATCATGTTGTAGTTTCTTTGAATACATGATGTTAAATAAAATATCGAAATTGTGTTCGTATAGGTCTTATTTTGTATTTAATTATGTCTCAACCCTAAAATCCTAGCTGGTGCAAAACTTTTGGCCACAGCTGTATATTCAGACACATAACGTATTACCTTATTAGTACATGTAATTGAAGCTATGGCTTCTCCTCTAGCCTTGTCAAAGCCAATTAGCTTTCCTATGGGGACAAGCCTCGTATCTGTGTCTCTTTGCTCCTCCACCTCCCTTCTGTCACCTTTGCAGCTCAATCTTCCCTTAGACCTCTTACAATTCTTAACACAGACATTGTTCCAGCAATCTCAATGAGAGGCTAAAGAAGCTGGACCCCAGTTAGAACAGGCAGAGTTCTTTAAATTTATGCTTCAGCTGAGGTTGTCAATTTCCTTTAGATCTTCTCTCCTGATAATGGTCTTCTCTCTAAAGATACAGCAGATGGGTTGTTTCCAGGCATACAGGCATCCGTTATAGTTTTTGTTTTTATAACATTTCAGCGGCCTATTATAATGAAAACACAAATATACTGACACTTTAAATGACAATGTTTTATATTTTAGTGCTGTTATGGACATAACACAATTACAATATTACCTTGGATTTTTTTTTTTTTCCATCTTTAAGTCAGCATGGATCTCCTTTAAATTAAAATATTAATGTGCCATCATTTCTTACTTGTTAATTTCTTTCAAGGACACAGATCAGCACTTCAGGGAATAAGTTTTTATTTTATACTTGTTTATGCAAGCGTTAATGAGGAGCCTGCAAAAACAGAATTTTTAATGAAATGTGTACCCATTAAATAGTATTTGCCAGATCGCTACCAATTACTCTGCTATAGTGGTGTGATATGATAACTAGATTGCATTTTGTGACTTGCGTCAGATGTTTTTTTTAAACTTTTCAAATTGAATTGTTACGTACGGTAATTCAGAAGAACATGATATGACAATGAAGGTTGTAAATATGTAAATACCCAGTAAATGGTGGGATTAAACCCTGTTGCATGATGTGCTTTAACCCCCTTACAGTACATCAAAGATAAAAACACCATCAAGGATTTTTTAAGAAAAGGTCTGATTACACCGTGTAACATTTTTTTTTTTTTTTTTGTTCCTGGGTAGTAAGTGTTATTTCCTAATTGCTTATGCCTCAAAAGTATAGAAAATGGCTATTATTCCCCACAAACTTTGCTTTTGTGACCAGGACAGTGATATTTAGAAATGTACCTATTTTCCAGAACATTCCAGATAGATTCAGTGCTGAGTAAACTTGGAGTAACTTCTAGAACTTTCTAGAACTTTCCAGTAATATAAATAGTAGTATAAATACAGGGGCCTTAAGCCCACCAGTTCAGTTTAGTTCCAGCTGCCTAAGTGGATACATATCTGCATTTTTCTGAGATGGCATCAAGAGGCTGCAATGGTAGCATTCCTGATGGGTCTCCAAGGCGGTTTTACCAAGTTTCCCTGCTATCTTTGCCTTTGGGACAGCAGGGACACCAAGGCGCACTACCACAGGCTGGACTGGCCACAGCGGACCGAGTTCTCTGTGGGGAGGAACAACGTCAAGTGGGAGCCACTGGTGGACCCCCGGAAGGTGCTGATGCCACCACTGCACATCAAATTGGGCCTTATGAAACAATTTGTCAGAGCTCTAGATAAGGAGTCGGCAGCCTTCAAGTACCTTCAAGACTTCTTCCCTAAGCTGTCTGAGGCAAAGGTCAAAGCCGGTGTCTTCGTCGGACCACAGATAAAGAAGATCCTGGAGTGCAATGAATTCCCCAAGAAGCTCACTAGTAAGGAGAAAGCGGCCTGGAACAGCTTTGTCGCAGCGGTTTGGGGCTTCCTGGGCAATCACAAGGCCGAAAACTATGTGGAGCTGGTTGAGACTCTGGTGAAGAACTACGGCACAATGGGAAGGAATAGGAAGTCCATATCCTTGATGCTCATCTTGATAAATTCAAGGAGAACATGGGAGCGTACTCAGAGGAGCAAGGCGAGCGCTTCCACCAGGATATATTGGACTTTGACCGTCGCTACCAAGGACAGTATAACGAGAACATGATGGGAGACTACATTTGGGGGCTGATTCATGAAAGTGATTTACAGTATAATTGTAAATCTCGAAAAACTACTCACTTCTAAATCTTTTGTAGTCATTTTTGTATTACTTTAGTATAAATACATGTTAATTTGGATTCATATGTTGTTTTTTTGTGACTTTATGTGAACGAAAAGATTGTTTTCTCATTGGAAATAGGTAAATTTCAAAATATCACTGTCCTGGTCACAAAAGCAAAGTTTGTGGGGAATAATAGCCATTTTCTATACTTTTGAGGCATAACCTTTTTGGAAATAACACTTACTACCCAGGAACAACAATTGTGTTACATAGTGTTACTTAATAATGGTCAATGGTATAATTCAGCACCTCCATTTTTCAGTGGAGATGCAACAGCTAACTTGTTAATCGATTACTGATTGCTGTTGAGAGCCTAAATTGAACTTTCATTGATCATTTACTTACCCGGTGCACTGCTTGCAGGCTCACTTACGTATTATATTACTAACACATTTGTAGAGCTATTCCCAGTAATCTTATTAATTAATTAATTAAGTAGGAATAAGTATGGGCAACCTGGCTCTATAATGAAACAATTGTGCAAGTGTTACACCATTTAAGAGTTTGTTTGCTGCAAAAAAAACAATCACTGCATGAGTCAACTCAACACAGAAAGGACAGCATCAGTCAGGGACCTTCTCAAAGAAGTAAGGCAAAGATTCTGACCACAAAAATGATTACAAAACAGGACTTCTTTCTGAAAATCAGTTACGCAGCCAAACCATATTCGGAAAAGGCGGTTATACCTACGAAAGTTGAAAACGATAGAACTTGAGTTATTACCTTATATAGAGAGGGTACCATAGACCCTACTATATATAAAATACTATATAAACCCAGCCAAAAAGAAGTACAATGCGCTCAATGTCTGAAAACCCAAAGGTGCCACTCCTTGGCTGAAGAAACCCACAAAGCAAATGTCAGCTGCAGATGCTATATGGTGGAACAAGTGGTGACCAGCCTGAGAAACCAGGACCTTGGTGAAAGGAGCAAAGAGTCCACAACAGGGGTAGACATATCCCTGCCGTGTATCAAAGAGGTCTGTTCAGACTAACACTTGCATAGCGACTGCATTCCAAAACAAACAAAAGACTGTATTGGATGCATTTATGGCTGTAGAATTAAAGGAAAGGACAACGCATAAAGGCTCTGTTGATCCCAGGTTGAAGAATCATCGTGGAGAGGACTTTATAGAACAATTCAACAATCCCCAACCAGATGGCAAATGAGTCAATTTTTCCTAGGACCAATGGACCATTAAGTATAATCCATGTTACATTCTCCACATGAAACTTCTGAGTTACACAATAAGTGAAGAGTGACTTTTATAACCTTGACAAGAATCTGAAATGACCTTGTGTTATTTACATGAAGAGCTTTTAAACAAACTTGCTATCTGTAGACAAGTATATTTATATAAATAAGATTGAAGGTTTGATACTATTGGTTATCTTTGATGCATAGCACATGGATTATTTCAGATTTTTGAGATTTCTGTTCTTTCGTATTTCTGTATTCAGTAAACTGCTGCTATTAACTGAACTTTCCTGTGTCAAGTATGGGTGTTCATAGTAATCATCAAATTTAGTTAGTATCCTCAGGACTGTTCAGACTTGTACTGCTTTCCATCATCTTCTCAAAACCAACTTATTCAATCTTTATTTGTAAATTCCTGTTTACATATCTTTTTTTTTTCTTTTTTTATAATTATTTTGTATATATTGTGTATATGTGTTTTGCATTTGTATTGCCTGTAATTTATTTACGTTTATATTTTGTTTAATTTTCTGTAAGGTCGCTTTGTATAAAAGCGTCTGCTAAATAATAATAATAATAATAATAATAATAATAATAATAATAATAATAATAATAGAAAACTACTCAATTGTTTTCAGTTGGCTTGAAGGCTTTCATGAATTGCTTTTACTTTTTGCTTTAAATAATACAGTTTTCTCAATGATTATATTACTTTGCATAATAATATCCACATTTTCAGTTGTATGCTTGTGTGAAAGGTCTACAGTTTTTTTTTTGTTTGTTTGTTTTTTACTTCTTGTTTTTGAATAACAAAGTTTTTTCAGTCCATCAAGTATTACTGAATATTCCCTGTGGTCTCTTTTAGAAGTTTACTGTATTTGCCTAGCAGTTTTCAGTAATTTACCATGCTTGCAAGTGCTTTACCATGCCATGGATGTATCTCTTCGGTAATTCTTGTAGGTGCAAGAGCATGAAAGTATTGGCTTTAAATTAGTTTTGCAAGCAATCGGTTATGACCGAGATACTGTTGGTTGCATCTTATGTATAGCACGCAGCTCTTGTGTAATATGCACCAGTTGTGGGCTAACATAGCATTAGAAATGAGCAATGGCTATAAAAAACATTAAGAAGTATAAAACTGTGAATGTAACTCTATTAAAAGGCAGCTATTGACCTCACCTCAGGGGATCTATATTGAATCAATAAGCTTGCAATATCTGAAGTTAAACACGATCATTTGATTTTATTCTGAAAACTGTACAAGTCTTTAAAAAACTTAGACTGATACCTGCAAGACCAGGATTGAATAGGGGATGATGTACAATCAATAAAACTGAGATTATACAGCAACCTTCTTCAACATCACAGGGAACTACAGCAGGGACATATTAAGTTATTGCATTGTAATCCTGTACTGCCCTTCAACACCTGGAAGTTGCCTTGGATAAAGGTGTCTGCGAAATAAATAAATAAATAAATAAATAATAAAGTCTGACAAGCTGTGCTGCCTGATTAGATAAACCAAGGCATAGTGGGACAGATTTATCAAGATGTTCGTACCAAATTGCAATAGCCACCCTTTTTGACAAAGTAAAAATAAATTGGTATGTATTATAGAACTAACAGAGTTTAAAAGATTGCTTCAAAGACTTAGGGTTTGCATAAAAGTTTTGTAACATTAAAAGTTTTATTGTTTTTTTTTTCATTTCACAAACAGTTGTTTATATTCCTCTTTGGTATAAAAATCTTGACAAATCTAGTCAACTATTCCTGCAATAGACTTACTTTCTTGCTAGTTTAAATACAATTAAATAAGTTTAAATCACTCTGAAAATGCACATATTGAACTTGTTTTTAAAACAGGGTCCATGACATAAATTGAATGTAAATAGTAAAACACTGTAACAACTCCCCTTGATTCCTCCTGGATGACTCAATTTTCTGCCTGTATTTGTCAGTACAGGTACTGTATCTGTAGCATTTTGAGTACATTGGAATAATTACTCACTGAATTCTGATGATGATATCAGCACTTGGAACGAAGCAGTTTATCCTGAAAACAGATTGTAAATATATGATGGAAAAGTATCCTCTTGAAAAATATTATGAATTTACCAAAGGACTTAATCAAGGGATGACATCCAGTGACATTAATTTGTGAGGTAAATGTGCTGAGCCAGGTAGTAATTGCTTTTCTCTGTTTTACATTGTAAGTACAACACACAGGTGAATTTGATCCCTGCATTTGTTTTTTACATTTTGGAAGCATCAGGCTCAAACAATTATCAGAGTAAAACTGTCAAAAATAAAGTCATCTTGTTACAAACAACATATCGCAACAAACAGTCGTGCCAGCTAGGAATGGAATTTGTAACTAAAGGGAAGCTGTTTGGTGAAATCAAGCTCCAACTGATAATAATGTTTAATGCATTCCAAAATGGCAAACAAACTCAATTCATGCTATAAAGCACCCTGGGAAAATAATGCCATTCCATCAAAGTAATAAAGTAATGTAGTGCAAGCAACAATATTGCATGTCATCTATAATGTATGCACCAGATTATTTCTAAATGCCAGTTGAACTTGAAATGTTTGCTCGTGCTCTAATGATTACAATACTTTATGATTATCAGAAATCTTTTGTTCTGCACCTCTATGGATTACAGCGGGAACTTGAGTTATCATGACCTATATTGCTAAATAACTCAGAAATCCACAAAACCTGAGCATCAGCAATTTACATTCTCAATCGTGCCACACTGTAAAAAGCTGCCAAGATGTGTTTATGAAACAATATGAATGCCAATGTGTATTACATATTATATACGCTTTCAAGTACAGTACGGTAGAGGTGTTTGTTCATTAGTTTTAAATCTATACCAAAGAGAAGACCACAATTACCAAACTTGATCACCTCCAGGTAAATATGAGTGTCCAGGCAGACTTTGGTTTAAACCCTTTTTTATGTTGTTCTACACAAACTTTTTTTTTCTTCTTTAGAAAAGCTTGATTACTTAAATTCATCTCCACTTGATATTTTATTCATCCACATGTGCAGCAGTACAAGATATTAATCAGGGCAGATTATATCCGATGGGATATGGGGTAGTTTTGACAAGTCTGGGTTTCAACTAAAACAGTAATTAAATTTTAATTCACTAATTAAGTGTTACTTTAAGACCACGTCATTAATTTGGCTTTAGCAATAACCTGTACGCATGTTTAGAGTTATTTTATTAGTTTTAGGTAAGCAATGCTCTCAGATCTGATCTTCTGCATTTATCATTTATATCTTGTAGTCATTAGAATTTTTTGGGGGAGAATAATAACAAAAAGCCATACATAAGTATAGCATCTGCTATTATGCAGCATTCAGGCCTATATGGATGCAATTCTATTTTTTCTGTGTGTGTTTTAGAGGTCTCATTTGTGCTGTTACATGCATTAATATGCAGCAATGTAGGAGTGGATGAGACTGTGTTCTCATCATTATATATAGCACTGCCACTTCCACACCTGTGCTCAATTAGTACAGCACATTTGAAAATGAGGATAATTTAGCAATTTCACTGTGTTTTGGTTTCCTAACACTAATGGCAATTCATGGTAAAGTAACACAAATTAGTGGCTGGTAGGATGCCATATTGTATTTGGCACATGTAACATGGGTCAGCATTAAGGTAATTACATTTTTACACGGTATGAGGAACTGAAAATTAAGTACTATCTTGGCATATATATATATATATATATATATATATATATATATATATATATATATATATATATATATATATATATATATATACCTAGTACCTTGGTAGTTCATTCTCATTAATTCCCTCTCATGTCATGAATGTCTACTTTTTAATGTTTGTTTTTTTTGTTTGTTTTTTACAGACAAAATATATTGCATTAATTCAGCAGTATAATATGGTTACCTGAAAACAAAGTTATTCCTATGCTATTCATTATGAATAAGTGTGCATTGTTATACCAGGGACTTCCCACGGAGCTGATTCAATTCCTGATCAGCAGGTGCAAATCCTTTCTGGTTATCCCCTGACTGTTCTCACAGTAATGTCATGCTCGGTCTTGTTTCACTGGGATCCCAGTACTCATTGAAACTACTTGACAGCACAGGTTAGCACAGTCAGAATGTACTGTCTTGAGTGTACTTTTTCCACAGCAGGTATGTAACCTAAACTGGCCTGACTTAAATAATGAATTGCCTTTATTAGCTGTTTGCCATATGCAGGCAAGCCCCCTGGAACTTTCTTTGCTGCACTAATCTTTAATTACAAGTCTTATCTTGGAACTGCTCAGGCATTTATACACATTAGAACCACACTAGCCCTGTGGGAAACTGTTTTCTGAGTTTGCTTCCCTGAACTAGCACTTCTCTGTTGTGAATGACACTAGTAATGATAACCCTAGCAACTTCAAATCTACACGACCCAACTCTATCACTTAGATGTTCAGTAAACCACAGTACCATTGTTAAACCTGATTGTTTTCTAGTCACTGATGGTATAACAATGGCTGTTGTATTGTATGACTATGTTCTGAAACCCCATGGTTATTACAATACGCATGTGGCTGAGCTGAACATGGTATGGCTGTAGTGTCTTATACAGTACCAAGCATTAAACGCATGTTTACAGCTCAGTTTAACCACTCAAAACATTATACTTAAATATATGTCTTTTCCCCTGATCTATAAGTGATATTAAAATGTTTTTCTCTACTATGGGTTCAGTATTAAAAATTAAATGATAACATTTTGACATGGAAGTTTAGCCTTTCAGAGTGTTAAAACAAATGCTGTGTTAAAGAATATTAACTCTACTGGCCTAAAATGTTTTGAAGTACTTTTGAATAAACAACACTGGTGTTCTATGGTAAGGTCTTATTAGCGAACTTAACATTTTATTGTACATGATGTATTAATGAGTAAATATATGTCTAGGAATAGCAACAAGATACATTCAGTCCCATATAAATCATTAAACATATTGTTGGCCATTTAATTCCAAGCATGTAATTTGCGTGTGTAAATAAAAATCTAGTTCTATTTTAAAGAGGGAGACAGTCATGCATTTAGTTAGTCATAGTTAGTCATCATAGGTTAATTTTATTCCACAGCATATTGTAAAGATTTAATGAAACTAATAAAATAGATTTAGTACATCTAGGGCTCTCATTAATAGAAATGCTTCTGTTTACTCTCTAAATTGTTATGTGTGTTTTGTACTTGTCACATTTTATATTTTAGGTAACAAAAAAGACTAAGTGTTTTCTGTTTTTGTAATACAAATAAATCCATTTCAGCTGTAAGTAATCATGCTGCAGTGTTTCATATATAAAAGTAATTAAAACTGAGAAAGATTCATTTTACTTTTTATATATTTTAATGAATTGTTTTTTAAATGATTGTGAAAGTTCCTTTTTTCTCTTCCCTGCCTTCAATTATAAAAAATGTAGTTGCCATTAAAACCGAACTAGGACTTCTACAGAATATCAATGCTTTAATAGTTCTTGTACTGCAAACAAAGGTAATACATAAATCATTGATGTTGGTATTACAAAATGAATACTTAATATATTACTATAACTACATTCTATAAATTAGCAAACAGTAAAAAATGGTGTGAGAAAACAATGTCAAAACAGGGGCACCGAGGTGACAAATAACCTCTAGGTAAGAAGAGACTTCAGAAGGACTGAAGACCACAACTACCAGAGTTTAAGCTGGTGCTGCACTATTAGTGGTAGATATACTGTGGTACTATCTTCAAATCCACAACCAAGTGCACAATTCCTGTCTGGTGGGTCTCCTGGTATAACCAACCTATACCCTAAATTACTTAATTGAGCCAATCTAACCTTCCTTCCAAGTACTAATCAGTTAATTATGAAATGATAATTATTAAATGTGGATGACTCCAGGCCTTGAGGACCTGAGGCCACCATACCCAATGGTATTGGGCGGGACAATGGTTGTTACTGAAAATACAATCAAGGAGACCAAAGTTATTGTCCATTATTATTCTCCTTCATTCTGTTCTAGATGACAGGTCACTGTTCTACACAATAGCACTCTGTATGGTAATAAGCATTAGAAATATGCATTCCATTCAATATCTTGATTTAAATGTATTTTGTTTTTATTAAAAAATAAAGTCAGAATAAGCCCATGGACTGTCGTTAAAAAGTAGTCTTCAGCTCCAGTCCATTCCAAGTTTTCTCTCTTATCCACAGACGAAGGATATTTTCACCATTTAAATCTGGCAACACGTCTGACGCTCTTCATATGTAATAGTAATCTCTGAAGAGTATCTCTACAAATGTACAACCCCTCAAGACCTTCCAACAAGTTTCCAAATACTTTCAGATATATTTATCTTGCACAGGTGTTTGTTCACAAACAGCAATAAGCACAGTGAAACTGAGAATCACCTAAAACGTGTCTCTTTCTTTACATTTGATTGGTTAAAACATATAACAGTTTGTACCCAACAAGTCTATTTTAAAGTGGGAGATTACACAGTGTAATAGTTTAAAGCTAAAAACAAAACATTGTTTCATGACAAACAAACACTCTTGTAACTTTTGTGAACCACTGATCCCATAGAAAGTGCCACAACAACTGTATTATAAGAAGTATTATAACAACATTAAAATAAAAAGACCCAGGCAGGAGTAAAGGTAAGATGGTGTATATAGTACGTAGTCAGCTAATAATAGCTAATGCACATTTAATCTACAAAGGTTTGACTGAAAACGGCACCAAATGAGGTCCTGTACTGGTGATGAAAATCATTTGTAAAGACAAGGGAAGCAGTGATAACAATGCTGGTGCTAATAAATGATCAGAAAATTGACTTTAAAGTCTTGTCAGGTAGTCCTTTAATGAATACACTGAAATATAAAAAGCAATTATCAATGAATCATGTAAATTGATGTTTAATGTTTGTGTAAATATAATGGTTGAAAGAATCAAGCCTTAACTACTGATATACAGCATACAAATATTCTTACATGAGTTAATCTAAGCCCCAGAAGTTTAGGGTTAACACTGCCTTACTTTAACTATAAAATTAAAATACTCCTACTGTGCATTAGTTGTTCTGTTATATGCCAAACTATAATCAGAAAAGTAATCATGAAAACTGCCAAAATACTTTGCCGAAATATAATAGGACAAGTATAATGAAAAGTATTTGTGAATACATTACCTCTACCCACTGGTTTGATGATCCTTTGCTGTTACAGCACAGTTTATCTTCAAACAAATAAGATCATTTCATCACACATTTATAAGCAATCTCCTTACTCTTGAATGAGTGAGCTTCTCCAGTCACTGAAATTAAGATGGACCTTATTAGCAGCCTAAATAGGTCTCATTTCATGCTCAGCAACTTATATGATAATTATGTCACAATGTGTTTCATTGGCTTCACTCCGACTGAGTTGGTATCTAATAGATTAGCTTATTTACCGTTTGTTTTCTTTTGCTCTGAGGATGTTGTGCCCAAGTTTTTGCAGTTTATATTTGTGTTTGTGGCATTTTAAAGGCCTTTTCTGTTGTTGTTGTTTTTTTTTTTTTTTAATCTTTTGCTTCAAACTGGATGGAAACTGATTATTTTCAGCAACTTTATTTCAGCATATCTGTTATTAGCTAGCAGTCTAGAGCTTTGTTAATGCGTTTCAAAGCATCTTGGGATTTTTGATCATGAAGGAGGCTATAGAAATTCAATTTAGCATAATAATAATTAGGTGTGGGCAACGATATGAAAATTGTATATTGATATGGTACACGTATTTCAAAGTCGAGAAGAGTAATACCAAAGTCTTTTAAAACACAGAAAAATATAATAACACAATTGCAATATGAAACATATATAGACGTTAACTGATATTTACATATGAAAAGCAATAACTAACTTTAACTTAGTTGAATTTATATTAAACAGTTGCTAGAAAACCAAGTGAGTAGGGAGAGCTGCAGCCCTTACTCCTTTCCCATTGTGACTGTGCAAAAGAAGGATGGGACTATTTGAATGTGTGTCGATTACCGACAGTTAAATTTAAAGACATGAAGCAATATGTACGCAGTACCCCGAATAGAGGAGTTACTTAATGTCCTTACTGGGGCTCGCTGCTTCTCTGCACTTGATTTGGCCTGTGGGTACCACCAGGTACCTGTATCTAAGAACGATAAGCAAAAGACTGCATTTTGTCCACCATTCAGATTGTTTGAATTCAATAGGATGTCTTTTGTCCTCTGCATGGTGTGTTCTCTACTATTAAACAACATTTGCAACGCCTGGATTTGGTCTTGATGTTAAAACTGGAGGCATCCTAAAAATGTAGTCGAACTTTGTTCCTTTTTAGAATTTGCCAGTTATTATCATCAATTTTTGGAGGGAATTTTTATATCAAATACCGGACAAGTAAGAAATGCTGATGCATTGTCTTGGCAGTAGACTAAATATGCACAAGGTATATCTCCTTCAGTGTCTATTCCCCAGTGTGAGGTACAGACTGTCATGGAAGAGTTGATGCCTGGTACCAGTGTCCCTAAGCAATAGGTGGTGTCTATAACAGGAGGTCAAGCCCAGGAAATCATCACAGTGAACACTGTAATGGAACTCCCGATCTGCTTCAAACAAGATTTAGCAGCCCTGCAACACACTGGCTCCATTATCAGACATTTCTTAACCTAATGGAGAAGCGGTTCAGTTCTAGATCTTACTGAACGAGAGAAGGAAATTTGATGAGTCCATGGCCTTGATGCAACACTGGGATAGGATCCATGTGAAAGAGCAAGTATTGCATCAAGTAAGTGAAGAGCTACAGCTTCGCATGATGACCATGGCCAATGATGCTACTGGACAGGGATGTAGCAGGGCATTGAGTTGCGGTGTCAATGATGTGACCGGTGCATTGTTCCCAAAGTCTTATGGCGACAGAGCATGTGGCATTCTTAGCGATGGACTTTATAACCTTGGGACCTTCTGGTGATGGATGAGAACGTGTACCAGCTTTAGCTATTTTTTTTTTTTTTTTACCATATTCACTCAAGCAATACCTATTGAGGCCAGCAGACTACTAGTAGTGGCACACATGTTTTTGTAAAATAATAGTTTTACAGATTTGGAGTGCCCAGTCGGGGTCACTCTAATCAAGATAGGAACTTTGAGGGAGAATTAATCAAACTTGGTCAAGTTTATGGGGTCCCTTGCCATTTATCACATTATGAGAGACAGTAAAATGACAAATCCTCTCGACAAAAGCCCCGAAAAGGTTAAAGTGTGTCTGAAGAGCAGATTTCCCATTGCAGAGATACTGCAGTTCAGTAATGCAGATGCACTAAAGAATCAGTCTTGACCCAGATTTTTTTAAATGGATGAGATGATGCACTACAGCAAACTATCATTCACGTTTAGTAATACATTTTCATAAATCATGAAGTGGTCTTCTGGAATACCGACAGGTTGCTTTGTGTTAACGTCATATAAATATAAAGGATTAGCTTTGCTTCATTATAATTTATAACAGTAATTAGTAACAAATCCCACGAAATCAATTAATAAAAACTGTTAACATGTAGTAATTTGTTAATGTAATTAATCATGTTGAGCATTCACACTAAGCTACAAGATGGTATATAACTCCCAGTTTTGCAACTTGTCGTCTCAGCTCTCTAGTTTGCAAGCGTGTTGTTTATTGGGTGTTCAACTATATTTGTATTATATACTTATTAAATAACACCCAGTTCAATAAACTAGTGTTCCTATGCTTTAATAAAGTGATGTTCTATTCTAGGGTCTTGCAATGTCTGCTACATCTTTAAATGCAAATTTGCAATAAACATATTCATCCAAAGAAAATTTTGAAGGCAATAAAAAAAGTTGATTTACACGAAACATTTTATGAAACAATTATTGTAAGATAGGATCCTTTAACAAAATGTTTAATATATTGGTTTATAAAAGTAAACTTTATTAAAAATTGAAACCATTCTTTACTCTTGCCAATGAAAAATAAAATAGCCAACAATTAAACATCTGTGCTCTATATCGGTGGTTTACTCCTTTCAATGCATTAACTGGAATACATTTCCTGCATTTCATAAAATCACAGAATTCTTGCTATTAGAAAGAGCATATTGACAATTGTGTTACTGTTTAAGAATAGGCATTTTCTATTTAAAGGCGTGCATTCATTTTATCTTCTTGTTGTACTGTGGGAAGCAACATCTCTGAAAAGATACATTTTGATTTAAGTTTTTATATTTATTACGGATGATAGTTGTGTAAACCACATTATATAACTACTAGGGCCTGCTTTGATTATCTAAATATTGTCAGAATCTAAATTTGCTTAACAGTAAATATTTGCTAACAGGAGAATTCTTTAATTTTTTTTCCAACAAAATATTCTTTTTAACAAAACGTTCCGACATACAAAGTTAATTTCTCCATTGTAACTTGTTTTGCGTTAAATGTTGTTTTTTTGTGTGATAAACAATCCATCTAATGTTAATATTAATTGAACGATTGATGACCCATCTTCGTATGCATCCAGTAAATTAAGCAATCTGTCTTTCTGAACTTCTCATATGAAATAAATATATTTATATAACAAGCTTGGGTATATCTAGCATGGGATATGTTTTTGTTATTCTGCTTCAGTGGGATAACATAACTGGAGTAACACAAGTGTAATAAGATGCTTACCAGGACTAGTTTCAAATGGTCTTTGTTTACATTCCAATCCAGTGGTGTACTGCTGAAATTCAATACTTCGGTAAGTTGAAAGAATACTGCCAGCAATGCATGTTTTATACAACTTTAAAATGTCTGAAATAATTTCAAATTTCCATTTGTGTCTTACACTATACATAGAAAAAGTACAAGAAATCAGCTTGAAGCCACCTGAAAATATAAACAGCTCTCTCCTGGAATCATCATTTATAGACTGTTACACACACACACACACACTATATATATATATATATATATATATATATATATATATAAAAAACGGGACCGTGGTGACAGTCACTGACTTTAACTGAAATTGATTTTTAAAACGTTACGCGTTTTAAAATGTGTGTTTTATTATGTAATTTATTTTTATTTGTGGATTGAGCAAAAGGCTCGTGATTGATTTGCAACTACGTCTAGGGACTGATCGAGTGTCCTGCTGAGCTCGGTAAATGGACCGTTTTGGCAAAAACGTTTGTCAAACAGTGTCATGAATGACAAATCTACTGACGAGCTTTCGTCTCGTGTGGAAGACTGGAGGAAGATGAGTCGTCAGGGATCGTCTGACTGACGAGGGGAATTTATGGGACGTGGACATATATATATATATATCTATATATTATATATTATAGATAGTGTATGTGTGTATATGTCACGGATATCACGCAACATGCCTATAGGGGGGGGGAAAGTTTTACCCCCCCCCCAACGGAATAATCGGATCAATTGTTTCGTATATTAATATGTACAAAAAGCATAAATATACATGTTTTTCATTTATCTACACATCCTACCCCACAACTTCCAAGTGAAAAACATATTGCAGAAATTTGCAGAAAATTAATTAAAAATAAAAACTGAAATAGCTTGGTTGGATAAGTGTCCACCCTCCTTGTAATAGCAATCCTAAATTAGCTCAGGTGTAACCAATTGCCTTCAAAATCACACACCAAGTTAAGTGGCCTCCACCTATGTTAAACTGTAGTGATTCACATGATGTCAGAATAAATTCAGCAGTTCTTTTAGGTTTCCTCTGCTGGGTAGTGCATTTCAAAGCAAAGACTCAACCATGAGCACCAAGGCGCTTTGAAAAGAACTCTGGGAGAAAGTTGTTGCAAGGCACAGATCAGGGGATGGGTATAATAAAAATATCAAAGGCCTTGAATATCCCTTGGAGCACGGTCAAGATGATTATTAATAAGTGAAAGGTGTATGGCGCCACCAAGACCCTGCCTAGATCAGACCGTCCCGCCAAACTGCATGACCGAGCAAGAAGGATACTGATCAGAGAGGCTACCAAGAGGCCAATGACAACTTTGCAAGAGCCACAGGCTTTTATGGTCAAGACTGGTCAAATTGTGCATGTGACAACAATATCCCAAGCACTCCACAAACCTGACCTGTATGGTAGGGTGGCAAGAAGGAAGCCATTACTCAAAAAAGACCACCTTGAATCCTGTTTGAAGGATGCAAAAAAACACTCAAGAAATTATGTAGCCATGTGGCAAAAGGTTTTGTGGTCTGACAAAACTAAAATAGAACTTTGGTGCAAACCCAACACAGTGCATCACCCAAAGAACACCATGCCTACTGTGAAGAATGGTGGTGGCAGCATCATGTTATGGGGATTTCTCATCAGCAGGGACTGGGGCACTTGTCAGGATAGAAGGGAAAATGAATGGAGCAAAGTACAGAGAAGTCCTTGAGGAAAACTTGCTGCTCTCTGCAAGAAAGCTGAAACTGGGACGGAAGTTCACCTTCCAGCATGACAACAACCCAAAGCTACACTGGAGTGGCTAAGGAACAAAAAGGTAAATGTCCTTCAGTGGCCTAGTCAGAGCTACGACCTAAATCCAATCGAAAATGTGTGGCGTGACTTGAAGCTTGCTGTCCATCAATGCTCCCCAAGGAACTTGACAGAGCTTGAAGAGTTTTGTAAAGAAGAATGGTCAAATATTGTCAAATCTAGGTGTGCAAAGTTGGTAGAGACCTATCCCAACAGACTCACAGCTGTAATTGCTGCCAAAGGTGTTTCCAGCAAGTATTAACTCAGGGGGGTGGAGACTTATCCAATTAAGATTTTTCAGTTTTGTATTTTTAATATATAATTTGTTTTCTCAATAAAAGATATTTTCCCCTTAACAGTGTGGAGTATGGTGTTTAGATAAGTAGAAAAAATCATCATTTAAATGCATGAAACTCACAGCAAAATGTGAAAAAAGATCAAGGGGGTGTAGACTTTCTATAGGCATTGTATAGATCTATATATATAGAGAGATATAGAGAGAGAGAGAGAGAGAGAGAGAGAGAGAGAGAGAGAGAGAGTGATTAGTCACTTTCCTAGGGTAGTCTGTAAGAAATTCTGGTCCTGTACACTCTCTCTCTCTGTATCAATGTGAGTTATATACTCTTTCGTTAATTAAAACCCTCCTTTTCCAAGTGCAAATTAACTTCTGATAAATTATGACAATTAACACGGATTAGTTTTAAAATTCTCACGCAAACAAAACAAATAGTCGCAAGAAGCACTGCTCGTCAAAATAACATTATTTAGTAAGCAACATAATTTTGCAATCAGTAATTTTACAGCGAGGTAAATCTGTTATGCCATGTTATACTGTTATTATTATTATTATTATTATTATTATTATTATTATTATTATTATATAATATTTGTTCTTCCCCATGTAATTTGCTTTGGAAGAACTTGACCTCTGCTGAACACTTTGACTAAACCCTGCTACTATACAAACAGGGGGAGACAACTATCCACTCATAATCCTAATCTTGGTTACAACATTTTGGCCTATAAAGTCTATGGGCACATTGAGAAGGGAATCCACTGAAATTGGTTTCCTCTTCCCTGATGGTTAAAGGCTGTGACACATTAGCAACTACAGTAGAATGCACTAGCCAAAAGTTTTGTCTACTTAATTTATCAGATGGTTTCATAGCCCATGATTAGCACTAATGTTGGACTATCAAATCTTATTCTAGGTTATGTAGTCCATGATTAGATCTGATCTGGTTCTGTGGTACCAGTCTTGTAAATTTGACCTAACTACAGTACTTGGGCACTGTACAGAGCTATCCATGGGTCTACATATCCATTTGACTCCCAACTCCTCTCTTGTCTTGCTCATCCTTCCTTCCCTCATTCTGCTTTCTTTCTACATTATAATGTCAGAACTGGTTGACCATCAAGGGCAAACAGCTGAATGGAGCTTCAAATGTTTTGGGATCTTTTCAAAACTACTATTTAAAGGCCATTGAAGACTGAAACAGAAGAAGTTAAACCTAGTGTAAATTGTACATTTTAAAACCACAGGTTTCAGTTCTACTATGAAATAGATTATCGAAGTAGAATCTAAAAACATTAAACTGCATGCTGTAAATTCATACAAATCAGCGGTGGACATTTATGTAATGTAAAACATGACGATTTAATGGAAGTTCGTAGTGTGTAATTGGATTTTTCAGTCCCAAAGTTTGCACCACCTATTGTTCTTTGTGATTTGCAATTCATTTACTGTAGCTGTAAAGTGCTCAAAGTTGTAATGGACTGTCACAGCCGCCTGGTGGCCATGACATCAGACCCGGATGAACACACAGCACTGCGAGGTGAAATATGAATTGTGCTGTTGCGCTGGTTTATTATTAAACAGAAAATAAAAGGTTGAACAAAAATAACCCACAAACACAAAAACACAAAACGAACAAAACACTAACCCACACAACAAGTGTCGTACTGATCTGGGTCAGCACGGATAGCAATTGTTATTGATTTAAACTTATCTCCTCTGTCTCTCTCCCGTACCTCCTCACTGTACACACAACCCTGTGTGAGTGAAACACTGCCTATTGCATGCAGCTGTAATAAAAACTATAAAAACTATCCTAAAGTAATTGTTTACTAGATGTAACATTGAAAAGCCACTTTTGAATTCATTAAAAAAATAGAAAATCTACACTGTGAGGTTGTTTGAACAAGCAGTTAATTTTTGTGTTTAAAATGCATGAAATATGCAGATATTGCAGATCAATTATCTAGATTTCAGCGCTGATCATAGAAACATTGTCTAATTGGGCATTTCTGGTAACAACTGAGGACTTCTGTGGTGTTATTCAGTGAACCATGCATTGCTGTATTTATATGGGCTTTTCTGGAATGACAAGACATGTAGGATTACACATTCAGGTGGCAAGAATAACAAGAAATATGCAAACAATAATTTTATTAACCAATACATTTTCCAAGAGCATAGGGAGTTATTGCCTGCACCCATATCCTTAGAACGATGGCTTTGTGTATAATTACACCTTAACTGCAAACCCTCCAAATTCAGATGATGACCATTATAAAAAGTGCATGTCTCCGCGGTTAATAGAGCAAAACATATTTAATGGCTTGATGTGTTCGCCTCAATATATCCTTATTACATGAACTTCAAATACCAGGTGAAGAACTGAAGGTCCTCAGCATTTAACAGAACTGCCGGGCCAAGCCAGAGCCAAACACCAGAAGGCCCAATTAGTACAAAAGTTGTTCAGTTAAAGTATCCAGCTACAATGGAAAGAGTTTGAGTATTTGCTATTTGTCCCTCCGTCACAAACATCAACACCTTGTTATTAAAAACAACTACTGAAATAAGATGGGACACACACACACACACACAGGAAAGACTGCAAACTATTTGTAAACTAGTCTTTCCCATAATAATGATGTTAGATATGCCCTATAATATAATGTGCTAGCATTTTTTAAATACAGAACAAAATACCCGTTCATAGTTTTACTTTGTGTTTTGTAATGCTGTAAAATACATTCACACTATTGTATTGTGCTGTGTTTTCAGTTATTCATTGTAAGTTAATAGATATGTATGTATTTAAGCTAAAATTGGCTTGAAACAATGATGAAGACGATGATGATGACATGTAGGTAGGTATAGTAATGTATAAAATAAATATTTGATGAAAAAGGCAACAAGCGGCTTGAGTATTGCTGTATTACACCAGAGGTTCTATATATTATTATTATTATTATTATTATTATTACTAATTTATTTATTTATTTATTAGCAGGTGCCCTTATCCATTGCAACTTAAAGTTGTTACAAAATATCACATTACAGAATATCACATTACAGATAAGAGCAATTATAAGATACAATAGTTCAATAGAATAGGTTTCAGGAAGCAGTCATTGCTTAGTCAAGAGTGTGTGTATAAATATGCAGGATATTGAATATTAGCAGGTTTGCTGATACTTTTTTAAATCCATCTTCCTGTGTTACTTTGCATATTTTTTATCTAATTAAAAATATGGTATACCAACAGGAATTTAATAAACAAATAATATTCCAGATGTTTCCATGTTAAAAGGAGTCACAGTATAAGTTTGTTTCAACAGTAGTAAATCCCTTGGTAGTAAAACCATCTGAATCCATTCCGAGCCAGATACAGTGGTATTTAAACTGATGCTGTGCCAAAGTAATACATTTAACTGCATACAGCTAATTATTTTTAAGAGCACTCAACATTTCTTTCATTCAAGGCTAGTAAACAATAAAGCCATTACATCCTTAGCATTGTACAAATATCTTTTGCATACTACACTTTGCGAACATGAACCACTCAATTAAAAAATCTTAATAAAAAAGTTAATTTGTTTTTGAAAACCTGAATAACAGTTCTGTAATGTATTCAAATAACACCATTTTAATAAACACTCCAAATAAATAGAAGTGCAGTTCTTTGATTACTGTTATGTAGTCTCATCTATTTTTTACTATTGTTTTGCTGCTTGAGTATTCTTGTACGGAAACAGGAATTTAAAAAATACATTGATTGTATCCCCATGCCAGCATATTCTCTTCCAAGGCCATATACCTGTGGCAATACAATCATATAAGAGTTTGATATAAGGCACTAAACAATGGAATCTCAGTTTCAAGGACCCCAGGATATTACCTTGACATGATTAAAGAGGAGCACATGTAAACACTGTACCATCGGCTGCAGGGGAGGCTGAAATATGTTATAACTTATACAGATGTGATGGCTGTTTAACAAATAAATTATTTACTTTAAGGAGACTTATCACATACAAAAGGCAGAAATTAAATATAAAAAGAATTCTACTTGTTTAATGAAATCATAATTTTTTTAAAGAAACAAAAGCATTATTATTATTATTATTATTATTATTATTATATATTATTATTATTATTATTATTATTAGTATAGTTTTCTCTGTCTGACAAATATGCAAATAGGCCCCAAGGTCTTGCTATTTTCCACCATGACTAAACTCAGTCCTGGTTAATTTCATGAATCCAAGCAGATAGATTGAATTCGTTGATTGTAATATATTGTATATTAGAAATTGAACACATTTGCAGAACTTTGAAAATATTGGATTGGGACACATATGATAACACCAAGGAAATTAAACACTAACCCTAAGATTTGGAAAAAATATTATTCAGAAAAGACTTTACTACTTTTATTATGGATACTTCTGCCTCCATTGTGTAGTTTATTACTAACTAATAGCATATTAAAACTTGTTCTTTATCTTTAAGGCATTATATATCCATTTACCATATTATTGTTGTATGCAGCAGTCTAGTCATGAATGTAATGGAATTTACAGTAACGGGCTCATAAATTTAAATGTGATATTCCTCAGCTCCCTTCGTAACCATTTTGAACCAAAAAAGCATTGGTTCTGCAAGTACACTAAACGTTAATTTTACTGATGGATGCCAGCAGGAAAATAGCAAAGAATTATTTCTTGCTTCCACTGATGAAAACTAATACATTTGAAAGTAGTCTTGTTATCTTAATGTTGCAGGCTAAAAGACAAATTAGGATAGGTGTACAAGCCTCTGTCTAAATGTTAATTCTTTCCATTTTAATTATGGAAGGCAGTCTTCATTTCATCAGGTTGTTGTGATATTTTATTATGCAACTATGCTGACCATCTGCGGGGCCATTTCACGGTTTTTATTTTCCCAACGATTTACAATTGCAGTCTCATAGGGGTCTATTCATAAAGGGATAACGCCTGTCAAAATGAGAAAAACAGGAGTACATGATTGGATTTCATCCACAGCCGCCTATTTAACAGCAGTTGCTATTCATGAGATAATTCAGAGGCGTCGTTAAGCCCCAGTGATTTTTCTCTATTAAGGCAAGTTGAGAGAAAGGTTAACGATAACCTCATTAGCATAAAGTTTTCATCGTTCCTGAGCATCAACCTGCTATTTATAAGAGTGAGCGACAGCAAAATGCTGGAAAATCGGGTAGGTATTGCTGAGCTCTCTATACCAGAGCTGCCGATAGGCCCCTTCTTGGGATGACGCACTTGGTCCCACCTACCGAGGGAATAAAACCGTCACTTACAAAAAGATCCTCCTCTTTTTCCTTCGAACCTGTGAGGGCTACTGAAGCGACCTCATGGGTGGTGGTCGTTTTATATATTGTGTATGCGGCAGTAATATCGGGTTGTAACAATCAGACGTAGGAGTTGGTTGCTGAAGAGGAGCAATGCCCCATGGTCTTGATTAGGTGATGGTAATGTAGGGAAAATTGATCGTGGGGAATTAGGGTGTTGAGGTTGGAAGTGGAACTGCCTCTCAGGGCAGAAAGAGAAGATAATTAGGCACTTTGTTTCCTGATATTTTGCTGGTTACTTTTCCGATGGGGCTAATCCTGAAGTCAGGGAATGGTGGGGCTCGGAAGGGTCCGGCCTGTGATTCTAGGCTCGGAGGAAGCTGAATGAAGATTTTTGCATATAAATGGGACAGAGGGGAGATTAGAAAGGCCAGTAGAAAAGCCAAACTGGCCGCCGATCAGATAAGCAATTAATTGCCTATCTGGATGGAGCTGGAGTGCATTGGCTAGGGCTGGGGTGTTGATGGGAGTGCAGACTGAAAAAAGTACTGATTATAGGTGGTTTAGAATGTGCATCCCCGAAAAAGCTGCAAACATGCAAGAAACTGCAGTATGTGGTTGAACATGCTGAATTGTTGAAGTTATTGCATAACTGCCTGGTTCCAGAGAATTTGATAGGATGGCTGTATTTATCTTTAGTTGCGGATCAGTACGGGGGAGGAGGGCGGGAATTGGAGATGCAGTTGCTGAATCTGGGGGTGGGTGGCAGTTGATGTGAATGGGGTTGCCATTGCCACTTTTGGGTACAGATCAGATGAGCGCGCGGTGGAGGAGTATACCCTGCATGCGTTCACCCTGACCCCACTGAAAATGTGGTTAAATAAATCTGACCAATATGATTATCATTTCCTAAGATTGCTGTTGCTTTTGCAGAGAAAGTTTTGTGGTATTTGTAGAACATGCTGCCCCCATATCTCATCATTAGTTCTGTGACTTAAAACATATATTCATATATAAAACATACGGGGATATGCAGCACACAGGATGTCTCGATAGATGCAGAATGTGAGAACTAACTCGCTAACTTGATTTTCAAGCAGGCGGCAGTTCTGGGATCGGGATGCCTCATGGATTTTCAGGGTCAGAAGAAGAAGAGGTAAGAAAATCCATGCTCAGTTGGGTAGTCGTGCTGCAAGGGCAAAGCCAAATCGGGAAGTCATAATAAAAAAGTTCAAAGCCAGATGAAAAAGTTCAGGAGTCAAAAATAGAATTGGGGAGTCAGACAGGCAAAATTTCATTCACGATAATCAATTTAATAGTCTCTTTCTCATTCTCTTTTCCTTTCTCTCTCTCTTTTTCTATACAGGCAAAAACACCAACTCAAGAGAAAGAGCTGAGCTGTGACTTGGTTTAAATAGGGAGTCAATGAAGATAGACAGGTGAAATTAAGAAAAAACAAAGCCCTGGTTTATGCCCCCTGAATTTCAACAAACTTTAACATAAATTAAAAATACTGGGAAATAAAAAAAGCTAAACCTTAGTAGTTAAAACGTTTAATCTAACTGTGGCTAAAAAGAAGATGTAAACAGTGCCAGTAATGATCAACCAACTATACTGAATTGCCTGAAAGCAACAGCAGGCAATTATAATTGCATTGTGGGCACTAATATCTAATAGGCAAGTCCATTAAGCAATATATAAATTTAAATACTGCAGTTAAACATGTGTAACATAGACACAACATGGGTGCATTTCCAAATAGGGATAGGTGGTGTAGCTTAATTGCTAATTTTAGTGCATGACTAAAGTAACGTATTTTGAATAAGAATGAATTGTGATCTGTTTAACAGTTATTATTGTTGTTCTTCTTGTTAATAATAAAGTTTTTATATTAAGCTATTTGGTGTGAATTGTTATAGATATCACTTTTCCCAACTACTAAGGCACCAAATGCTCAACTAAAAGATAATTACATTGTTGAACTAGTGGGCCCTATTCACAGAGCTTGAATTCATTTTTTAAACTCTGTTTTGGATGATGAAATATAGTTTCGTATACAGGCAGCTTTTCTAAACTTTCTTTAAATACACGCACAACAACAAACAATCCAGAACAGATTTAGAATACCAAACTTTGAGTCAAAGTATAATTAGGACCGAACTAATGAAGATATAACATATGGGGGCTACATTCTTGAACCAGTTTATTTCAAATAGTAATTAGCAATTTCTTTGTCCCAAAGATATAAACATCACTGCATTTCTAAAATGAATAAACAATTTTAGAAAAATCACAAACCTCTAATGAAATGCCAGAGTTGTTTGTTTCTGAGTTGGTAACTTTGTTGGGTGGGATTCTACTATTCTAGCTGAATACATTGTGCTAATGACAGTTTGGATTGAATCGTTTTGAGAAGAGAGCCCATGTTTTATAATGTGTTTTAGTTCAGATAGAGCAAAATGCTATCTGGTTATGTTACTTTTTATATTCCCAGCAATAAATCACAGGTATTTTGTCAGATTGCTTTGAAAGTTATTATGCAGTTGCAGTTTTTGATTTCTTCAGTTGTGCCAAATAATAAAACAATAACCACTTTGCACAAGGCATTTGCTTAGGCAAAGGCACTCCTAACAAACAAACCAAAGCACAGCCTTTTGATAAAAGCCCAAGAGCATTGGGAATAGTAGCTGGTGACCTAGCAGACAGTCGTCTTTTTCAATCCTGAAAAATGCTTTCGCTGTTTGAAACAGATGTCCATAGAAGAAAAAAGGAGCATACACTTTACATTTGGGAGTACTGTGTACATCTGTTTCACATTTATGAATCACACTTTTAGTGTGTTAACAATGTTTTTTTGACCTAAGCAGCAGGCAAAGCAGCTCAATAGACAATGCAAAAAGCTATGGATATGTCGGTCCTGTTTATTGTTGTTTCACTGTATAAAACAGACTTGGTACAAATATACAATGTTAATACATACTAGAATCCAAAAGTAGAAATCAAATAAATAACATTGTTGTGAATGTTTTGTACCACAATACTTTCAATGACTTTTTGCCTTATGTTCTCCCTGAATACACACATTGTTCTTCAGATCTGAGGTGTCTAGTCCCTCATTACCGGTAACAGGCTTTTTTTTTTTTCCAGGTCACCTATTTTATATTAATCAGTTTTTATTTCTCTGAAGCACTTAGTATCAGGTGCCATATAGCTTTACATGTTATAGATAAATGATTGCTTCTGCCTAGATGGGGAAAAAGATAGATAGTTACTAAGGGAACCATAAATCATGTAATTATTGGCTCACGGTATTGTTAACCTAGGAACATCAGCAAATACTATACCTGATACCCAGTGTTTGATTCAACTACAACTATAACTGTCTACTAAGAAAATAAACCAGATTTGTTAATAGTAACTGTTACCATAACTAAAAACTCTGTAAAATGGTAACTAAATTATAACGCAAAAAAAAAAAAGTTCAAGAAATGATTTCACTATTTCACAAGTTTGTGCATAAAAATGACATTTCACTTACAATTCATTACCTTACATCATGTTTTTATAAGCACTAGAGAAAGCTCACACTGCGTACAGCAAATTAGTATTGTGTTCATTCATACGGTAAAACAAGTAGTAGTGCAGTGGGGTAGTTACCTGTGTTTTGGTACTTTACACGCAATGAACGTAATGAAGGGAAGATGAAGGTGCAGTATAATCTGGGAATATTTCCAGCACAACCCTATCACAGCTAAAAGTATGTGTGAAGTAAAAAAAAATAAAAAATGTAGTGAAAATATTTCAAAAAAACAGTAAACAGAAACCAGCAGTACCACTAGGCCAACCAACGAAACCTTGACAACAATATAGTGTAATAAAGAACTTGCAGGCAAAAACACTACTAATTTGAAAAGTCGTCTTAAAGAATTTCACCCAGTTGAATAAAGTTAATTTGAAGAAAGTGAATCCAAAACAAAAATTCTAACTTTGCTATTGTAATATTCAGTATAGTACATATCCTACTACAGATGTATCAACAGATAAGATGCACTTCTAAAATCAAGTACAACTTGCATACTCTATTACAGTGGATCTCAAAAGTATTCACCCCAACTTGGACTTTTTCACATTGTATTGTGTTACAACATGAAATCAAAACGGATTTAATTGGAGTTTTTGCCACTGAACAACACACAAAAAAGTCCATAATGTCAAAGTGAAAAATAAAATCTACAAATTGTTCTAAATTAATTACAAATATAAAACAGAAAATAATTGATTGCATAATTCCCTTTGCTATGACACACCTAAATAAGCTCTTGTGCAACCAATTGTCTTTAGAAGTCACATAATTAGTTGAATGGAGTCCACTTGTGTGCAATTAAGGTGTTTCACATGATTTCAGGTTAAATATACCTGTCTCTGGGAGGTCCCACAGTTGGTTAGTACATTTCCTAACAAAAACTACATTATGAAGACAAAGGAACATTCAAAGCAAATCTGGAATAAGGTTCTTCAAAAGCACCAATCAGGGGTAGGATATAAGAACATTTCCAAGGCATTGAATATCCCCCGGAGCACAGTACAGCCCATTGTTAAGAAATGGAGAGAATATGGCACAACTGTGAATCTGTCTAAAACAGGCCGTCCTCAAAAACTGAGTATCCAGGCGAGAAGGACACTAGTCAGGAAGGCCACCAAGAGGCCTATGGCAACTCTAAAGGAGTTACAGTCTTCCACGGCTATGCTGGGAGACACTGTGCATACGGCAACAATAGCCTGGGTGCTTCACAAAACTGGCCTTTATGGGAGAATGGCAAAAAGAAAGCCATTGTTGAAAAAAACTCACAACAAATCTTGGCTAGTTTGCCAGAAGGCATGTGGGAGACTCTGAGACCAAGTGGAAGAAGATTCTATGGTCTGATGAAACCAAAATAGAGCTTTTTGGCCTCAAGACTAAGCGCTATGTTTGGCACAAGCCTAACACCACACATCATCCTGAGAACATCATCCCTACCGTGAAGCATTGTGGTGGCAGCATCATGCTATGGGGATGCTTCTCTGTGTCAGGGCCTGGAAAGCTTGTGAAGATAGAGGGCAAAATGGATGCAGCAAAGTACAGAGAAATCCAGGAGGAAAACCTGCTGAAGTCTGCAAGAGACCTGGGACTTGGGAGAATATTTATCTACCAGTAGGACAATGACCCCAAATATACTGCCAAAGCCACACTGGAGTGGCTTAAAAACAAAAAGATCAAAATGTCCTGGAGTGGCCCAGTCAAAGCCCGGACCTTAATCCAATTGAGAATATGTGGAAAGAGTTGAAAATTGCTGTTCACCAAAGGTCCCCATCCAACTTGACGGAGCTTGAGCAATTTTGCAAAGAAGAATGGACAAAAATTGTAGTGTCCAAATGTGCAAAGCTGGTAGAGATTTATACAAATAGACTCATGGCTGTAATTGCTGCCAAAGGTGCCTCTACCAAATATTGACTCAAGGGGGTGAATACTTATGCAATCAATTATTTTCTGTTTTATATTTGTAATTAATTTAGAACAATTTGTAGATTTTATTTTTCACTTTGACATTATGGACTTTTTTGTTGTTGATCAGTGGCAAAAACTCCTAATTAAATCTATTTTGATTCCATGTTGTAACACAATAAAATGTGAAAAAGTCCAAGTGGAGTGAACACTTTTGAAAGCCACTGTATACATTTCACTACTGGTGACTAGTAGTGGCTGCAGTTTAATTTTGTTTATGAGCAGCATGACATATGATTGGTTTATGTAGCTCACAGGAAAACATCAGTCTTCAATTTCATAATGCAGCAGGAAGAGGAAGTTAACAATGGAATACTTCCTTGGGGAGAATGAATACAAGTCTAAAACGTGTCCTAACAAATAATGTTTGTGTTCTATATCTAGCAAGATAATAATAGTAGTTTGAACTTTTCAAGAGTCCCTTGAGTCCCCATCTGTCTCTAGAATGTGACCTTTAAATACCCTAAAGCAGTGCTACTGTACTCACTTTCAAGCCAGTCCAGTGCCCGGAGGCATAAAACATAAGAACATAAGAACATAAGAAAGTTTATAAACGAGAGGAGGCCATTCGGCCCATCTTGCTCGTTTGGTTGTTAGTAGCTTATTGATCCCAAAATCTCATCAAGCAGCTTCTTGAAGGATCCCAGGGTGTCAGCTTCAACAACATTACTGGGGAGTTGATTCCAGACCCTCACAATTCTCTGTGTAAAAAAGTGTCTCCTATTTTCTGTTCTGAATGCCCCTTTTTCTAAACTCCATTTGTGACCCCTGGTCCTTGTTTCTTTTTTTCAGGTCAAAAAAGTCCCTTGGGTCGACATTGTCAATACCTTTTAGAATTTTGAATGCTTGAATTAGGTCGCCACGTAGTCTTCTTTGTTCAAGATTGAACAGATTCAATTCTTTTAGCCTGTCTGCATATGACATGCCTTTTAAGCCCCGAATAATTCTGGTCGCTCTTCTTTGCACTCTTTCTAGAGCAGCAATATCTTTTTTATAGCGAGGTGACCAGAACTGAACACAATATTCAAGATGAGGTCTTACTAGATCATTGTACAGTTTTAACATTACTTCCCTTGATTTAAATTCAACACTTTTCACAATGTATCCGAGCATCTTGTTAGCCTTTTTTATAGCTTCCCCACATTGTCTAGATGAAGACATTTCTGAGTCAACAAAAACTCCTAGGTCTTTTTCATAGATTCCTTCTCCAATTTCAATATCTCCCATATGATATTTATAATGTACATTTTTATTTCCTGCGTGCAGTACCTTACACTTTTCTCTATTAAATGTCATTTGCCATGTGTCTGCCCAGTTCTGAATCTTGTCTAGATCATTTTGAATGACCTTTGCTGCTGCAACAGTGTTTGCCACTCCTCCTACTTTTGTGTCGTCTGCAAATTTAACAAGTTTGCTTACTATACCAGAATCTAAATCATTAATGTAGATTAGGAATAGCAGAGGACCTAATACTGATCCCTGTGGTACACCGCTGGTTACCACACTCCATTCTGAGGTTTTTCCTCTAATCAGTACTTTCTGTTTTCTACATGTTAACCACTCCCTAATCCATGTACATGTGTTTCCTTGAATCCCAACTGCGTTCAGTTTGAGAATTAATCTTTTGTGCGGGACTTTGTCAAAAGCTTTCTGGAAATCTAAATAAACCATGTCATATGCTTTGCAATTATCCATTATGGATGTTGCATCCTCAAAAAAATCAAGCAAGTTAGTTAGGCACAATCTCCCTTTCCTAAAACCATGTTGACTGTCTCCCAGTACCCTGTTACCATATAGGTAATTTTCCATTTTGGATCTTATTATAGTTTCCATAAGTTTGCATATAATAGAAGTCAGGCTTACTGGTCTGTAGTTACCTGGTTCAGTTTTGTTTCCCTTTTTGTGGATCGGTATTACGTTTGCAATTTTCCAGTCTGTCGGTACCACCCCTGTGTCAAGAGACTGCTGCATGATCTTGGTTAGCGGTTTGTAAATTACTTCTTTCATTTCTTTGAGTACTACTGGGAGGATCTCATCCGGCCCAGGGGATTTGTTTATTTTAAGAGCTCCTAGTCCCTTTAACACTTCTGCCTCAGTTATGCTAAAGTTATTTAAAACTGGATAGGAACTGGATGACATGTGGGGCATGTTGTCAGTATCTTCCTTTGTAAAAACTTGTGAAAAGTAATCATTTAACATATTTGCTATTTTTTTTTCTTCCTCTACGATTTTGCCATTTGTATCTCTTAAACATTTAATCTCCTCTTTGAATGTTCTCTTGCTGTTGTAATATTGGAAAAACATTTTGGAATTGGTTTTAGCTCCCTTAGCAATGTTTATTTCTATTTCTCTCTTGGCCTTTCTAACTTCCTTTTTGACTTGCGTTTGCAGTTCTGTGTACTCTTTCTGCGTACTTTCTTTTTGGTCCTTTTTTAATGCTCTGTAAAGTGCCTTTTTTCGCTGAATTTTTTTTTTTTAATTGATCTATTAAACCATTTTGGCAATTTAGTTTTACATTTAGATTTGTCTACTTTAGGGATATAATTGTTTTGCGCCTCTAGTACTACATTTTTGAAGAACAACCATCCTTCTTCTGTGGGTGTTTTCTCTATTTTACTCCAGTCTACTTCTGTTATTCTCTGTTTCATACCTTCATAGTTTGCTTTTCTAAAATTGTAAACCTTAGCTTTAGCCTTTACTTTTGGGGATTTAAAAAACACTTCAAATGAGACCATGTTGTGGTCTGAGTTTGCCAGTGGTTCTCTGACCTCTGTTTTACACCTTAAGTGAAATTCCCCCCTTAGTTTTCCCCTTAAATGTTCTTTAAGTTTAAATGTGTTGCATAAAACAACTTAAGGGAAATCTTTTAGTGGGAACTTAAGTAATTCTACTTAAGTAGTATTTGTACTAGTATTTCCCTTAAGTTAGTTAACCGTTGCACAAAAACAACTTAAGGGGAAAATTAAGTGAAAATATTTAAATGTCCTATTGAGGTCCCTTAAGTAAAAAAAAAAAAAAAATAAAGGTAATGGCAGCGTTTTTGGAAATTGAAGAGGACAGAGCCACACTTCACATTAGGATTTTCAGAGACAGAGAAAATCCTTTGAATATAATGGATGATGAGCAATTAATTAAAAATTTGACCAAAATTATGTCTTTCAAATGTCTGCAATGCTGGAACAGATTTACAACCACAAACAACAATAAATCACATATTGCTCCCTGTTCTGCAGATAATGGTGCACTTCATTTGTTTGCAACTCTTAGCTTCCAAGCAGTTGTTGGAAATATATTCCATATACACAAATCTACTGTTAGCAGAACAGTTCACAAAGTTTCCAATGTGCTGTGTTGAAGGGTTGGACATTTCATCCACTTTTCAAATAATGACATGCAAAAGGACTGTGCTGTGGATTTCCACAAAGTCGTTGCATTTCCCAGGATTACGGGCGTTATAGGTGGTACCCACATTAGAATACAGGCACCACATGAATTCAAGGAAACCTACGTTAACAGAAACAATTACCATTCAATGAACGTACAATGCATTTGCGATTCATCCTGCATAATTACCATATCGCTGCCTCTTGGCCTGGATGTACCCATGATGCGAGAATTTTAAAGGACAGCAAGGTCGGCAGAGATTTTGAAGAAGGGAGATACAGGGACTTCTGCTTGGGGACAGTGGTTACCCTTGCTGCCCCTGGCTGATGACATAATTTCTTAACCCTTCAAATCCTTCTCAAGTAACTTTCCAGTTATTTTAATTAATACAGCATTTACACATTCATTCTATATATTGTTACTATATTGCTTTTTTGTTCTTGCATTTATTTGTTTTGGAGGTACTGGCACAAAATGTAATTGTAACTAATGTATTTGCTCTTACTTGTAATTATATAAAAATAAATTGTATTTGCACTTATATGTATTGCAATACTCTGTAAATAAAGCAAATAAATAATAATACAATTACAGGGGAATTTCAACTCATCTCATGCCAAAACACACGTGATCATAGAAAGGGTTTTTGGTCAGCTGAAGAGACGTTTTCACTGTCTTCATGTGGAGCGCCATGTAAGTCCAGAAAGAGCCTGCAGAATAATAGCATGTGCAGTGCTATTCACCAATTCAAAGAAACCCACCTTCGCTCTCTTTGTTGTTGTTGTTTTTAATTGCTTGTCATCACATTGTGACCAAAGGATTTTCTATGTCCCTGAAAATCCTTCTGCACACAAATGTGTTAAAAACAACTCATAATGCATTACCGCATAAAACATTTTGTGTTCATTTTAAGACAGGCAATGTGCTGGAATATTAGGAGAAACACAGTCACCACATTGAAATATTTAGGAGAGACAGTATCCTACACAGACTGTGCAAAAAGCTACACAAAATGTGACAGTGTTATTAACACATATTTTGTGTAGAATTAGTTTTTAGTATTTTAGCCTTATTTTCATGTTTATATCTAAGAAATAAACACAAAGTCTTTCTTTTGTAATTAACATTTTTATTTAAAAAGTAAACCGTTCCTAAACCCATGTTATGTATTGCATGTTAACTGATTAAAAAACAGCTAATTAATAAAATTGTAATAAATATTACCGTACTGAAGTTTTAAATTGTGTTTTACTCGCAGGAGGATGATAAACATCATTCACTGCTTTACTGAAACGCATTATTGATCGGGTGCATTTGGGGTGCCAGTTTCCCACTTGTAATTCATTTGTTAATTTTATTTTCTGCCTCTGGAAGATTAAAACTTCCTTTTGAAGATTAGAAATTTCTTCTCTTGATGTTTTCAGTTCTGCTTTTAGTTCTGCTTTGTCCACCCTTTTTGGCTCTTTCCTGATCTCCCTGTAACAAAATAAATGACTGGTAACATACAGTGTAACAATGTCGGTTTGCCAAGTGCACATTTAAGAAAGTAAATAGTATGGGATTAAATTGATATAGTTTGTGGCAAACTACTGGACACTCAAACGAACTACCCTATTCCATTACCTTACAGTATTGTCGGTTTATGTATTTATTACACTTGTAATATACTGTACATGTTTCCTCATTGCTACCTTCATTAAATGGTATCTCGCTTTCCATACCACCAGGTATCCCGTTTAAAACGGGGGAGTCCACTCCAATTATATTAATCTGCAGCTGGGTTGTTGCCGACAGTTCTGGAGGTGGTGGCCCTCCCCCTAAAAAGGAAGGGAGAGAAAATGATGGGGTGGGGGTGATGATGATGATGAGGATGAATATTATTATTATTGTTGTAGAAGACAAAGTTCTTATATTACAAACATAGTTGCTATACAGTCACTTTTAATCACAAAGGATGTAAGTTTTCCTTCTAGTATTTTGATTAAATTAGCAATACAAGCATACAGTAGGGGTTTGAAAGGGATATCGAATACGAGTGACTGTAGAAATTGATTGCCATGAGAGCACACATTAACACACACAGTATCTGCTTGGGCATTAACAAGTTATAACAATTAGTCTATTTACTTACCAGATACCTGAAGTTCCAAAGAAATTTCCCTCCATCTTTACTCATTCAATGAGCGATCATGATAGGAAATGTCACTTATGTCAAAGAGACACGAGTGTTGTTTTTTGTGATGCTCTTCTGAAATCAGAAAACCCCTTTTTGTGTGAAAACTGACATTTTCATTTGTTTTTAGTCTCATGAATGCTACGATTTACAGTTAAATTTCTGCATTCACACATTCAGCTATTTCTGCCCATTTCTTCTGCTTCGTGGCAGTTGTCAAATTCGGACATAGTTTGCCCATTATTGTTTCTATCTTTTTTAATATTCCTCCAAAAGTATTATTATTTCCTCCTCAGTCCAGTTTGTGTTTCTTTTTTTTATCAGCCATACTGTAGTTTTACTTAACTGCCCAAATGTTGCCATGGAGACAGGATTTACAGTGTACAGTAAGCGACTCGCCTATTGATTCCAGACACAATTAAGTGTTTTCCTTTAGCTAAGTGAAAAAATGCACTGAAGTGAAATACTTAATATGTTTTATGCAACTGGGTACAGGACCTGGTTCCAGTCATGTCTTACTGTATATTATTGAATTGAGCAGCCCAGAGTGAACCAGGTGTTAAGTAAGAACCTGTTTGGAACAAGATCCTGGACTGGTATGAACAAGCAGAGAGAACCAGGCGTGTGTGTGTGTGTGTGTGTGTGTGTGTGTGTGTGTGTGTGTGTGTGTGTGTGTAGATTACAAAAGGAAAAACACATAATCCCCATAGCTTGTTACAAAAATCATTGATGTAAAACGAATAGGTCAACATAAGGTTTAGCCCAGTAAATCAAAGACTTACACACACACACACACACACACACACACATTTAACAACATTGACTCATTTCAGCATTATACTTAAATTATCCCAAATCACATTTTTATTTACAATGAAGGGAAAACATAATACATGTTTTTGCTGACATTATAAGCATTTGTGCGACACAGTATATGTTCTCTGCATTGTAAATAAGATCATGATTTGGTGTAATTTAATTGTAACAATATCAGTAATAAATTAATCATGCTGCATGATTTTTTTTTTTTTTTTTGCAAGGCTTTCTGAACTGGCTTTCTTTTATGCACAATAGAAATTCATATGCTTGAAAGGACTGTGTTATTTTTTTTCAGGTCAGTACTTTCTAAATGTTTACTATACAAAAGTGGTTTTCTTTCATGCTTTAAAAAAAATATTTATTGTAACTCACTTAAATATGTTTCAATTGCTGTTATCCTCCTTATTTTTACCACAACGAAACCGAAACAGTAGGACATACTATAACACAGCGACATGGCATTTTGTATGTTACACGCAGGAATGAGTTTTCTGACTAGTTTATGTTAAACTGACTAGAATATATGCTATTACAATTGAAGAAAAAACAGTCGTACAGATTAGCGATTAAAACCAATGACTGGCTTCAGTAGAGTGGGGGGTATGTCCTCGCGGGCGCCAATCTATTGGCTATGGCCAAAAGTTTTGCATCATCCTATAGAATGAACTAATTTTAAAGTCAAATGAAACCTGCTGAATAATATTCCGTTAACATACTGAATTACATAGTGCTTTGTAGTTTCATATACTACTCATATATTGAAATATTGACAAATTGAAGATGTGGCATTTTGAAATCTAACATGAAATACTGTATTACTATTATGGCTTCCGGTCGACTTTTACAATATCAATTTGTAGTTTCTTTGATTACATTATGTTAAAAAAAATATCTAAATTATCTGTCAATCCTAAAATTATTGGTGATGCTAAACATCTGGCCATAGCTGTAGGTTGCTGGTTGACAAAAAACAGCACTTTCTGAATAAATCGTTACGTTAAACTATGTTTCTTTCGGTGGCCAATAATTTGCTTTATATACAAACCCTAAGCAAATGACACTACATCCTACACTTTGGCCTTGATTTAAGTTTAGTGGCCTTGGTGCCCTCGACACATTTATTGAACTGAAGGCCATTTTGGCCTTGCCCTTTAGTTACTAATTTTGAGCATTGCATTAGCTTCACATGTTAAGGCTACTTTACTATTTAAATAGTTTTTTCATCTCTGTTGATCTTCAACTCATTTTTAGAAGGACGATCTTTTTTCATAAATTGTTTTAAATGCTTTTTCTCATCTAGACAAGCTTCAGTGCTTTAAGAAATAATAATTCTACCCCATTCTTCAAAAATATAGCTATTAAATTAAATGCCTGAAATTGCCTCTTCATACTGTGAATGCTCTGCTTTATTTCAGCTCTTAAACACGTGTTTTATTATTAAACAGTCATGGAGTGCATTCTGCTATCCACGTTTACTGTACCTTTTATCTTATGGCCTGTCTCTCCCCAATGTATTCTTATTTTTCCTTTCAATAAAATGGACACACATCAGATTTTAAATTAAAATATTGTGGTGGTTGGTGCTCTAATAATACATCACATTATATAACCTAAATGATTTTGCTCAGTCTACAATACCATTAAAATATCCTGGCATGCACACTGAGCTTCCTCATTTAACTGGAGACAATATTAATCAGCTATTGTTTTACATAAACAAAAGCCATTATATCTAATAAATCAATTAAAAAAGAATGCTCACTCAATCATTTCAATAAGATGCTTATGTATGTTTTTGTTATTGTGTTAATTCAATATATTAGGAGGTAGGTTTGACAATAAAAATTAAAAAAAAAAAAACATATGATTAGCAATTTCTTGATGGATTAGAGTTACACCCAGTCTGTACATATAAAGATTCCATCAAGAGTTTCTGGTGATATGCTCAACATGCATGTTAGTCATTGGGAGCAGGAGATATAATTGAAAATGCTATCATACTGGGACTAGTCCACCATTTTTAAAGCATTTAGTGGTTCTGTTTAAAAACACAAAAACTTGCCTGTGGCCTGAGGTGGTTGTCATTGTATTTTAATTGAGGTGGGGCTAGGCTAAAATAGTAGTTTAATGAAAGTTAATATTAAAAATAAACTTGGTACATAAAGTATACCTTATAAAATAAATATAAAACAAACTTAGAGTTAACCAAATAGCACAGTACATTATCTTAAAACATAGGTAGTCTATTATAACAATTCAGTTCAGCTGAGCGATGTGTGTAGCTACTGCATATTTAGCACATACCTTTTTTGTTGTCTCGGAGGTAGGTCTCATTACTGAAGTCTTCTTTGAAATCTTTTGCTTTCAGCATTTGGTTCGAATCCTATCTCAGAAAGTGATTGAAATGGAATTCTTGCCAAAAGGTTTATAAAAGGTGCATTGCTTATCACTGTACCACCTGTTGCCTTCTAAAAATGTTTTTATAAATCCTACCTATTACAAAAGCAGACATCATACAGGTCTGCTTTGAAGGAAGATTGCAGGTTAGATCCCATCATTAGTCAGTGTGAGCTTTTATGAAACAGACTGCAGGTACACAGTTGTCAGATTACAAGAATAACACTCATCATTACAACCCAATACACATGTTAATTTCCATTTCCAGGTATATTATTGTACTATCCCACTGTGAATACTTTAAAGTTTATAAATGATGGTTTAATTTCTGGGTGATTACATTTCAAGATGCCGGATGATTCCTGTTCATATGTGTGAAAGAACAGTATCTGGCAACACCATATTGATATAATATAAGTGGCAATAGCCTACTGGTAACAGTAGATGGACACATAACTACCTTAATAGATTTAACGAGAAAAAGGCTGAAAACTGTTTAACATAAGCCTGTGTCTTGTAATGTGAAATCACCCTGTCTAGCACCATGCAACATTGTGTGCCTGCTCCTTTAAGAATGAGACCTGTTCGTATTTTTGCCACAGCTATACAAATTATTATTCTTGTTGTTCCCACCATATGAGGAAGTGAATGGTAAGTGGTAACCAATATATATCCAACAATGGTTCCTGGGGGATATACCCCCCCCCCCCACCCCCCGGCCTTGGGGTTGTACCACTTTTTGTCATGCGTTTCATAAAAGCAAAATTAAGTGTGTGACATAAATAGTGCATTGTGGGAAGATATTTAGATTGGAAAGATAGATTTATTCTAGTCTTCAGCTCCATGATGCACAGTGCCTGAGAAACAATCTTGTTTCCAAATCTTTGACTGCCATTACCAAAATGTTTGAAATTTACTGTTGGGTATATCATTACAATACACATTGTATGCCTTTTGTCAATTTTGTGCAAGTATATTCCCTAAATAAACCCAGTAGTAAATCTCAGACTTACCTACAATGGTAACATGTTGGACTTGGAACAGCTGCGGCAAAGTTGCACTAATATGATAGCACACCAGCGCTGTTATGGTTTAATGGTACTTTAATGGATTTCCACTATTGTGGTACCTTTCTGCCATAAGATATGCAACTTCTGATACCACTGTGCTACCATGGCTAAGTACAGAACCATTGCATACCTATTTAAATGCTAGCTTTGTTGCCTGGGGATCCTCTTCCACTACAATACAAGCTTCGTAACACCAGAGATGTGAACCCAGGCTGATATGACGTCTGAAAATGCTGATACTTGCAGATTAAACACCTAAAGATTGTTGCTGATAAATCACTGAAATGCCAACAATAATGTACTAAAAACTGTAACTATTGGAATTGCACATCAGTATTACAGAAGCTCAAAATAAGGGTCTGGTAATCAACCAAAACAAATCTAGGGCTACCTCTTCTAAATGATCACAAACTGCTATCAAATATTTTTTTTTTACTCTCAAGTATCACTTGCATTAATGGGTCACAATCATATATTCAACTATTTTTAATCTCATTCATGAGTTAAAAAAAATAAGCATAGGCATATAATGTATGATTTAAAAACAGAATACAGGAACACACATTTCTCTGCATCGATCAAGGGGTGAGTTTGTGTCTCTGTATCTTCCACTGACATATTGATATGCCTGGTAAGATCACACTAATATGTTTTCTGTGTTCTGGCTACAATATAATTGTACAAAGTAAAAAAAAAAAAAACTCAGTCTGGGGTCTGAATAGTAAACAGCAGCATGCATTATTTGATAAGGTCCACAACTATTACTCTTTGTAAATATGAGGTTCCATTGTAAATCTTACATTGCAGAAAGGATATACCTTTCTTTTTTCGTATTGATAATGTTAGGTTACTTACTGTAACCCTGGTTACCTGAAAGAGAAGATGACTACCAACAACATTATGTACAGGATATGCCTGCCCATTGGGAAGGTAATTGCTGTGCTCTTTGTACCAGAGCTGCCAATAGTCCCCTTCCTGGGATGATGCACTCGGTTCCGCCCACCGAGGGATTAAAACCATTATCCTGAGGAAGCCATTTCTCCTTTTCCTTCAAACCCGTGAGGGTGACCGATGCGACTTCACTGTTGGTGGTGATCTTCTCTTTCAGGGAGCTAGGGTTACAGTAAGTAAACTAACATTCCCTTTCAATTCGAAGATGACCATCAACAACATTATGTATGGGATAACATATATCAGAGCCGTCTCGAGGGAGAAGGAGTGGCACCATAACCCAAGGGTTAGCAGTGTGAGCTTACACCTTCAAGGACCCTCATGCCTAATGAAGGCAGGGCAGGATCTACCACATTAAGGAGATAGACCCTGGAGAAAGTATGCGGCGTAGCCCAGCTAGCCGCAGTACAAATATCGGACTGTGAGGCCCCTCTGAAGAGGGCCCAAGATGTAGCCAGCCCTCTAGTGGAGTGTGTGGCTACTCTCCCAGGTAGGGGCAAGCCAGCACCATCATAAGCAGTCGAGACTGTGTCCACATTCCAATGTTACAGACACTGCTTTCAGCGGGACAGTCCTAGGGTCAGTGTCCCATGACAGACAAAGACCTGGTAAGACTGACGTAGAACTCTTGTCCTATCCACGTAGTATCTCAATGCCTGCACTGGGCAGAGGAAATTCAATCTCTTATCCTCCATTGACACAAATAGGGGAGCCACATAGCCAAGAGCTTGCCCTTGGAGACGGGAGAGCTGCAGCAGCGTGCCAGAGACGGACCTCGTGCAGTACACCGTCCATATCAGTCGTCAGCACGCTCGCCGTGTTTGACAGTTTCTGTCACCCAGCACTGAGTGTTCGGGTACATTGGGTCTCTAGCTAACCCACCCACTGGGGGGGCCTTAACCACGATGGTGGTCTACAAGGGGGAACCCCGCTAGGCCCAGCTTGTCCATGCCTTCTATAGAGGCAAGCAGTGTGGCCTGCTTCAGAATGCTAGGACTTTAAGCCAAACAATACCAGGAGGAGGTTACCTCCTCCATGAAGTCCGGGAAGCTGCAGCATGTCCCACCAGTGCCGAAACTGAACTAGACAACAGGAGAGCATTGGTTTCTAAGGCTACCTTGAAGCCAGGTTCTTCCTCAGCAGGGGGTTTGAGCTCTACTCCTACCTCCATGTCAGATGAGGAGGAGGCCCCATCCCCAGAGGCTGCTATAGAAAGCATGTCCTCTTGCACCAGCTTGGACACCTCCTCCCATGCACCCTGATCTCCCCTGGGGTAGGGGGGCATGGAAATTGGGGAGGTAACGGAGCTGGGACTGCGGCCAGGGCCGCAGGTGCCTGTTTGGCCAAGAGCTCCAGGACCTGAATAATCTGGGCTTTGAGGTCCATAATGTCCCTCGCTTGTGTTGAAATCTTCACCCTTCTCGCCTGCAGAGAATGGGAGAAACTACGGGGGGGGGGGGGGGGGGGGTCGGGTATTCGGGGGGGGGGGGCAGGGGGTCCTGGGACGATCAGGACGTGGTCCTGGGACAGATCATGGAGGAGGGGCTCTGGGGCTGTAAGAGTTGCCGATGGTGCGGCCACCGAGGACAGAAGTCGCCCTTGTGGCCCTCTCCAACCTATTCTCCCTCACTAGGGATGGCACAGATGCTGCAGGCCACCTCCCTCTCGTGAGCCAAGGTGGCATGTTGGACGCCCAAGCACCGCGCACAGAGGGTATACTTATCTTCCTGCAGGATCTTTGTCTTGCAGGCCATACAGCGGTGGAACCCCGACTTGCCTGACATCAATTCGGTGTTCTGCATTGGCTGTGCACCAAACATTGCTTGCACTGGCTGTAACAAGCTCTCTAGCGCTGTAGCTGAGGACACCAAGTACCGAGTGCACCGAGTACCGTGGACACCACATGCTCGTGCAGTAATGTGTCAGTCAGCCGATCACCGTTTGCATCATGCATACTGAGCATCGTGTGCACCTAGTACCGGAGCACTACGTGCACCGTGCATTCTTGCAGTAGCGTTTTAGCAGTGGGTGCCAAGAACCACGTGCACTGTGCGTTCAGGCACTAGCACTATAGAAGTGGGCACCAACCACTGTGTGCACCGAGTACCGAGAGCACCATGTGGTGCTGTGTCTGTGCACTGATGTTGTAATGCTGGGTACCATGTGCCGTATGCAATGAGCACTTTGCACATCAAGATACCACGGTACCAATGCACCGATCACACCTGACCAGCGCGTAGCATACAACAGGGAGATACAAGGGCCGAACCCGCGGTGGAAAAAAGTGGACAGCGAAAACTGCAGAAAAAAATAGATAGGGCAGAGCACACTGTTTACAAGGCCCGACTCACTGAGGTGGATGGGCCTACACAGCCAGCGAGGTCTACTTGACAGCTGGGATGCGGCAAGGCATTGGCTTCTTTTTATCAAAATCACTGGTGATGTGTTTCACCACTTCATCACTTGAAGCTCTTTACTAAATTGAAAAGGACACATGATTACAATCAGTTAATAGAGCACATGAAATAATGACTACATACATCTTAAACTGTAATTTGCTAACTACACTGAAGATGAAGTACCAGACTGCAAGACACACTGTATACTGTATGTATGAATGTGAGAAAGTGTTGGTTCTTCTCTAAGAAAAACAAAACAGGATAGGTTGATTCTTATAATAGTCTATTGTGTTTCTATGAACCCAGGGAACAAAGAGGCCTTTTTTATCAACACTAACACCCACCCCACTAGCTCCACCACTTACACACTGCAAGCATGGTTTGTTCATGCTTAGAATCCAGAAATATGCATTTATTTGCAAAATGAGAAGCTGCAGTTTCTCACTTTATTTCTACAACTGAAATGTAGACAGACCACAAGGATTTCTTTTCAGAAAGTTCCCTGGAGGAATGTCAGTAGTGCCTATTAAACTTTATGCAACAAAATGTGGCAAGGTCAAACAACAAAATGCAAAAACAGCTTCAATAGATTCAAGTTTCTGGAACAGTATATGCAGTTAAATTACTATATGTTCTTGTACACTATTTAAGCAAGCTGAATCACTGTAAAGTTGCAATGCCATATATTCTAAAAAATACTGTGTTTATCTGCAATATTGTGTAGAAAACATTTAACTAATAAATACAATAAGAAAACAGACAAAAAAGAGAAAAAAAGCACAAGTGCAAATATCAGTGATTTCATTTAGACACACACACACACACACACACACACACATCTAACTAATAGCAGTGTTAAATATGGAAAGCAAAGCCATTTTTGGTTTTAAAGGGGTTGTTCATTTAAACTACTAGGCTGGGCAAAACCTTCCCTGGTTTTATCTTCTGATGCATTCGCTTCACCACAAGAAACTTACATCACAGTAATTTTTATTTACGCTTGAAAACTCACATTCCTCTTTTGAGTTAAGGAGAACCCAGTATTACATAAACATGTTAATTTATTTACAGTATAATCGTAAATCTCGAAAAACTACTCACTTCTAAATCTTTTGTAGTCATTTTTGTATTACTTTAGTATAAATACATGTTAATTTGGATTCAAATGTTGTTTTTTTCTGACTTTATGTGATGAAAAGATACACATGTGCCCGTTTTCCCATTGGAAATAGTGATATTTTGAAATATCACTGTCCTGGTCACAAAAGCAAAGTTTGTGGGGAATAATAGCCATTTTCTATACTTTTGAGGCATAAGCAATTAGGAAATAACACTTACTACCCAGGAACAAAAGTTGTGTTACATAGTGCTATTCAAGCTCTCAACAGAAATGCTGACAATCAGGTGCAGCTCATTGGTGTTGATTGGGCTAATTTACCATTCAAAGTGAAGAAACAGCTGCTTGGATTTGTGAGGATTGCTGCTGTTCTTGGACACTGTTGGGAACAGCAGTCCACACAAATCCAAGCAGCTGTTTCTTTATTTGTTTCACTTCGAATGGTAAATTAGCCCAATCAACATCAATGACCCTTACCTGTAGAGAGCTCAATCTGCAATAAATACTGGCGAAGAGAAGATTTAACTGCAGTACATTTTCTGCTTGAAAATGAAAAACTGTCGATGGTTCTTATACTCCATATGCAACTATGTGATAAGGTCAGTGGAAAAAACACTGACTTGTTATGCACAATACCTACCATTTTGAAGTAGAACAATTGCATACATATTCCTCTACCTAATGTCACAGAGTTTCAATGAGCCACGAGAGATTAACATTTGTGTCACTTGTTTAATGTGTTGTCAGTTCCTGTTTAGTGATGGAAAGGAGATTAGCCATGTGACAGTTTTTATTATACCCTTGTTTAAGTTCAGAAACTCTTTGCCCTTTTTCTGAGACACTTCAAAATCAAATGAGGAAGTTGTTACATAATGTGTAGAGGTTTTGACCATACCTGCTATACTCTTTAAACACTATTTGGTAACATTAGGGTGTACTGCAGGTTAGTTTAATACATTTCAAAGAACAGTAGAGACTGATTTATCCAATCTTTGATCAACAGTTCTGTCTAATCAACCAAATGCACCTGTAATCATGTGATGAATTACGTGTGGTGTATTATGCACACAGCTTCTGGTGCTGAAACTGCTATGAGAATTAGTTGCCAAAAAAAGGACCAGCAGTCTGACGCAAATACGAAAACATCTTGGAAGCAGTTTCAGTACAATTGTAATCTCCTTCTAGAGCTCAATGAGTTCATACTAACATCAGCATAAGACCCTGTGACAGAAATACAATTAATTTAAATCTCCCCCCGACCTGTGAGGGTGCTAAGCAGAGAGAACAGAGTTCTTTGGACGGGCTGGCCTGACAGTTCTTTCCCCGGGCCTGGAAGTCAGTCTGGCAGAAGGCATTGCAAGAATGTATTGACCCAGAAGGGAAACTATGTAGCAGCCACAGATTGTAAAGGCAGCTGCACTTGTTTACCAATGGATCATGCGTGACAGCATATAAGGGGACGGAGAATCGTAATCTGTTCCTTCACTTTGGTTACGGAAAATAACCAGGAAGGACCTGTGCAGTATTTGTGAAATATCGTGAGTCTTTGTTTGTCTCATCTATAATTGTTACTTGTGTTTTCATAGACGGCTAACACATTCCGGAGCTGTCACTAAGGGCCAGCATAAAACCCGGAACAGCACTACACTATTGTCACGCATTAAACTGTATCGCTCACCTTGAGCACTACAGCACGCACCCAGGACTGATGAACGTGTTTGTACATTGTGGGAGAGATACCTGTGTTTATTGTTTGGGACTGCAAACCCGTTATTTACCCCGTGCATTACACATTGCTGTGTATTGTCAAGGATCATTGTTTGGTCACTAGACCTGGATTATAAAATAAAGAAACACTTTTCCAAACCAAATTACAATCTCTGTCTGTTTTATTCCTGCATTGCATCCCCTCTGCACCTGTACACAATCAACCACTTTGCCACAGACCCATATTCACTTCTCAAACACAACTTGCTCTTTAGTTGAATGGCAAGGTGTTAGTCTTGGACTCATATGGTTTGCGGTTTGAGTCCAGCCCTTACCTTTCCATTCAATTCAATGGGCAAAAATGCCAATTCATTGCACAGTACATCTTTTATAAATGTTTACCATAGTAAAAGCATACTAAAGTGTAATAAATCATAGTGACAGCATGGTAAAGCAGATTACCATATATTATTAGAAACAGGAAACCAAAGAAGATGCAGTATTTCAATATAAAAGTTCTTCATATTTCAAACCGGTGACCTTGCTTACTGCAAGTGAGCGTCTAAACCGAAATGCAACAGTCGAGCTTGTCTGCATTCGTGCTTGTGGAGCTTTTGACCGCGTCTCATCTCACTGATGGGACAGGACAGAATCTACATTGGCAGTATCACATGACACTGCTTGTTACACACACATGTCCTTAAAATAATGAAATAATCATTATTGCATCATTATTGCACTTGATGAATATTCTAAAAGAAGAATTCTAATGTGCGTCAATATTTATTTTTCATTTGTTATGATATGTTAAAGTGTCAAGCACACAGACTGAAGTGAAGCCATCTGCTCAAAGTCACGTCTAAAACCAGTTTATATCATCATTGATTGGGGCATATAGAACAAATCCAAATAAAACTGTGTACTGTCAAATGAACGCTTATATCTGAAATCTAAAAACATGAGTATACATTCTAAACATATAACTCTTGATTCACTACAATAAAATACAGAAAAGAAAAGTTTAAAGCTTTTGATAACACTATGTAACACAATTTTTGTTCCTGGGTAGTAAGTGTTATTTCCTAATTGCTTACGCCTCAAGTGTATAGAAAATGGCTATTATTCCCCACAAACTTTGCTTTTGTGACCAGGACAGGTACATTTCAAAATATCACTATTTCCAATGAGAAAACAGGCGCTTTTGTATCTTTTCGTTCACATAAAGTCAGAAAAAAACAACATATGAATCCAAATTAACATGTATTTATACTAAAGTAATACAAAAATGACTACAAAAGATTTAGAAGTGAGTAGTTTTTCGAGATTTACGATTATACTGTAAATTTGCCTCATACACACAAAAATAAACTATTAAACCATTGCATTTAAAAGTCTTATACAAAATGTGATGAAATTGAAATTAAAAGAGACAGAAAATGTGTTTTGGGGTTTTGTAAAAGATAAATAGTATAATGAATAAAAAAGCTTGGGACAACTTCAAAATGACTGGGTCAATTTACTGTACTAAACTTTTATAAAGAGGACAAACCTGTAGACCACTGCCTATTTACATTTTTTTATGTAACTTTAAGGGTCTTGTTGCTGAAAATCCTGCCTGAAACAAGGACCAGCGATGTTTTTTGGTAAAAAAAAAAAAAAAAACAGATACAAAATTTACAAATATGCACAGTAGCAAAGGACCAAAAAAAAGTTAAATTAAACAAAACCAAATATATCTCTCCACAGCAGAGTAAGAATTACAAGGAAACTCATAGATCACTCCCTGATATAACATAGCATGTTCTCATGGACATCTCACAAAACCAGAACAAGGTAATGATTCTTTGATTTCACTGCCTAAGTCGAAGAGCCATATTCAGAAACGATATTTGAGGATTCATGTTCACTTGGGTTCACTTTCTCAATGTGATAAGCTAATAACGTGTCATACATAAGTGGAAAACAGTTTGTGTCTTCTCTGAAAATGTCTGTAAAGCTCTGTGACCAGTATGGCTTGGTGGTGACGTCAGACCAGGAAGACCAGTACCAATACCAAGACCAGTACCTCAGGTTGAAGCGCTGATGTGCATATTTAATTATAAATAAAAGGTCTGAACACAAAACAAAACACTGATACAAAATAAAATGACACGTTGGCCAAAGCAAACAAAACACAACAAACCAGTATTGTGCGGTTTAAAGCCAGCATGAGTAGCAATTGTTTACATATTTTTAGATGTCTTTTTCACTTACATTCCTCCTCTGAACAAAACCCAACCTAGACTGATAGGCTACTGCCTCTTTTATTCAGCTGTGCCTGAGCTCAATTGCTTGTCAATCATTCAGTCAGGCTCAGGCACTTTCCAGAAGTGAAGTGATTTGGCAGGGAGGGCAATTAACCCTTCCCTGCCAACCTAAAACAACAGTGCAAAATAACATTTAAATCATAATACAACACAAATACAAAATAAAACAAAATATGTAGGGAAGTAGATCTGTTGCAACATAAATGCTTCAAATTTGTTGTTTTGCATGCCAAATTGTTCTAACAGGGAATTCTAGTTCTTTTTTCATCTAACATTTAAAAAAAAAAAAAATGTGTGGCATTTCTGGCATGTTCAAATTGATAATTTAATTGCAACAGTAAAATTGTTAGTTAGACATACTGTATTATAGCACTATGATGCATGCAGGCTGTGAATTTTGGGACATGTATGGGTTATTTTTCTGTATTGATACAATTGTTGAAGTCTTTCCATTATAAACAGTTTTCTCTTTGTCTTACACTTCTTTGGTACCATAAGCTGTTTATTAACTGGCTGTTCCATAAAATGTTGGTTCTCAGTATTTCTATAGTCTATTGCAGCTGGAGAGGCCGGGCAACCAATAAATCTCTTTCCCTGAGCCAAATTCTACCTTGCTTCAAAGCACTTACGCGTTACTATGGCAACACAGTCTTTGTTACTTGCTCTCTAGAATGCTTGATCGTCACTGCTGGTTGCAAATGTGAAAAATGTTATCTGATAATACTGGTAGTCATGACAATACACTAGCAATATACGATAGATTTTCTGCAAATTATCTTTATTTGAAAAATCTGCCAGTGCCTTACTTGCCTCACCGCGCTAAGCATAAAAAATGCTGCAAACTACATTACTGCTGATAATGGCTAATTGGATCCAATTCATCAAGAGTAACACCTGAACATTTTGATAAATGCATTGATCATAAGGCTTTGGCAGTTATTCTGTGGACGCAGAGTATTACTTCCTGAAACTTCCTGAAAATGCTTTGTGTGAAGCCACTGAGTGCATACATGCCTCTTATGTTTATGTTTGGATGCCAGTTTACTGCCAACTTGGTAGAGAATGGGTAACCCATTTACCTTAACATCTGTCAGTGGGAGCAGTTAAATTAGGCATCTTTAGGCAAGTAAAACTGGCAGATATCTATTGTCAGTCTACTAATAGTAGACAGCAAAAAATATTGTAGAGTGTAAGGGGGTGAGCCTCCCGTACAGGGCTTTCAGTCATGCATATGGGTTGTGCGGCTGGAACTAGCTATCAGTAGGGAAGTAGGTCTGTCACATTAATAATTGGCAGGACTTCCCACTTAAATATGTCACCGTTTATGTTTTGACAGTAGTTATGGTAATTAAAAAAAGGATCAACTCCTACCTGGAATCCTAGCCTTGGTTGTTACTGACATTCCTGGCTCGTTCCTGGGTGAAACCATGGGCAAGGATTACAGAAAGAAAATGTCATTGGTATTGGTATGTGTGGCAAAGTGGGCTATTTATTTGTTCATATGTTACGTGTAGTGTGTTAATGTTGGTGTACAGTCATTAGTACATGGATATAAATGGGTCTGTGGAACACGAGTTGTTTAAAATGTATATTTGTATTTAGGCACGAGGATTGCACAGCACTTCACGTGCAGGTAAAATGTAATACTATGCGAGCACGGGGAATTGCACTTTATTAATTCACGTGCAGTGGTACCGAGACTCAAATTGAATAATTGATTAGCAATCGAGTCTCGGTACAGTTGCATAAAAGCAACATGTTTTCACTCACTCGGTGAGTGGAGAAAGGGATTGGAGAAGGAGAGTAAAACAAAGTAAAATAACGTAGTTGGAACTGTCTTGACTCATCGTGTTTGTCTGTTAGTCCACTGTTTGTTTAGTGTTAGTCCATTTTGTTTCATCTCTTTGTTTTGGCTCCAGTGCCGTGTCCTGTGTTTTGTTTGTCTTGCAACCTTTTATTTTCTGTTTATTGATTAAACTGCGCAACAACGCAATTCACATTTCACCTGGCAGTACTGAGTGTTTCTTCCGGGTCTGACGTCACCATACACGCCATCCTGTTATAGTGTGCCATTCCATAGGAAGTAAGAGATATCAGACAGCACCCACCCCCAACACCTCCACAAGTTCTGATGTGCCTGTTGATGACGAGAGAGCTCTTAAAGAGCCATTCAGATCTGCACACTGCCTCAGTAGTTTTGTTATCATTAAACAGGTTACGGGTTTAAACACACACCGTTTGTATTTGCACTTTGACTTGCTTCTACTAGAAACTTTCAAATGTCCAGTCTCAGCCTGCAAACCCACAGAGCCATATCTGTTGTCCAGCTGATGCACCCTCTATACATATTTGCTTTTATAATCATCTGTAAAATCATTATTTTACATACATCATCTATGTGCAATGAATATCCAATAGCTAATGAAGTGTGAATAAATGAAATTGCAACGTGATTGCATTTATCTTCATCATGGAATTGTTGTTAATTGATGCTGCATAATTTATAAAGTATAACTGTGATTTTTTTTTTTTTTTTTTGTTACCCATCTGCTTGAGAATGTATCATTGCTAGCAGTCCTACCTGAATTCTGACCCAACAGCTCTATTCCATTTTTTGTCACATTTTCTAAAAGCTTCTAAAAGCCTATTTAGACTTACTTGGTTCTATAGTATAGCCAAATGTGTTGCATCACCTAAAATTTTAGGATTGAGAATCATTTAAAAAAGTAGACACATAATTTAGATATTTTATTTAACATCATGTAATCAGTTTTTTTCTAAAATATATAATATTACAAAGTGGTATGTAATTCAATATGTTAATATAGTAATATTATTCAGCAGGTTTCATTTGACTTTATGAACAAAATGAGTTCATTATATCGCTTTTGGCCATAGCTGTATGTATTAAGGGGGTCTCATTCAAACTGTATTTACCTTAGGATATGGAATAGGTTACCTGGTCATGCCGTTGATGCTGAATCTTGGCAAACCCTTAAGCTTTCAGTTTGTGTAAACTTATGTACAGCCCCACTTCTATTGGTAAGAACTGTGTGCTTCACCAAACCACAACAATCAGTACCCCAAGCCGTGGTTGAAATCGAGAGAGTGAGGTGAAGCCAGACAAAATAAAAAACGTCCATATCAGAGCTCCAGCTGTTGTGAGGCGTGAACAGTAGGGTAAAATGGTCAATACCAAACCATTGGATCTCCACATAGCCGCAGTGAAAACATTAACGAAATCTAATTTAGGCTTAACACCAGGTGAATTTATCAGATAAGAACTAGATTAGGTGAGCCATTTTGTTTTGGTCAAGGTTTAAGTGTCCACAGCATGAGAGCTCAATAGAACAACGTTCTGAGTACTTGCAGCTATAACAAGTAAAGGCAAGCTATTGTATTTGTGATTACAAACTGATATGCAGTAGGACACATTATGACTAATCTTACAGAGCCCCTTTGAATTATTATGAATTATGAATAATTAAAACAGATTGGGTGTGCATGTTAGTTGGAGGTTTGAGGTTGAGAAAATATTGTAATTTTTTCTGAACACGTTCTGCATTTTCACTGATGCTCCAAATCCCAGCAGACAGGCAATTTAAATGGAGCTTAAAATTAATTTGATTCCAGGATTCCAAGGTTTCCATGGTGTCAAAAACATCAATAGAACACATGTTCTGCAAATCATAACCTTACTTCTAAACTCCTGGAGTACTGATTAACATGAAAAAGGGCAAAACTTAGCTAATCATTGCAATGCTTCTAAAGAAGCAGCACATTTTAGAAAACACCTCTACTTTCAAAATGAAAGATCAGCCCAACAACTTTTTAAAATAAAATATACAATAAATGTAAGCTATTAGTCTATGATTAAGGAATTGACAGCATTTGGCAGTCAGCTCATGTACTGACACAATTTTAAGGTGTTAAAAAATGTTTTCCAATCACTGTAGGTAATAAAGTTGGTGGTTCAAACGCACGCCATTGGTCTAACTGAAATCATATCAGATACCAAGATGCAGCAGTGAATGTATAATGTTATATTTGAAATATTTGCATTTACTGAATTACCATTAAAAAAGGAGTCGCATAACTTGTTTTTCATTACATTAAAAGTGGGACTGTGATATTGTTAATAAAGGCAATAAGAGGACATGGATTTGAAAGCATTGGTTCACTCCTTTAACCCATGTGAAAAAAACATATCTCCAGAATAAACCAAACTGTATATAAAATACTTGTTATATAAACATGATAGCTGATTGTTGGAGGTTAGATTCAATATTTATCTCATTAGCAGTGTTGGGAAAGTTACTTTTAGTAGTCGTAGTAATCCAGTAGTTACAATTTACTTGAACAAAATTGTAACTGGTTACTGTAGCTTATTAATTGGGTGAAACAAATTCAGTTTGGTCAGGCTGAAGCTCGAAATACTCCATAAAGATACTATCAAGCCTACTCATCCCTTTCTCTGATGCCATTTTTTAACAAGATCATGTAAAAAGTGTATTCATGGGACATGTACGATTAGTAAGGTTTGACTTGCAGTGTTGAAGCACTTTCTGGTTTCCAGGTTATGCATTAGCCCTAGTTTTTTCTCGCTTTGTTTTTATTTCTGGTTCTGGAAATGCCACACATGTATACATACATTTTTAAAGAGTACAAATCTCACTGTGTTTCATATTAACTACAATATGGGACCAGTTATACAGCCCCAGTGGAGACCAATTTTAAGTTAATCTTGACTGCTTTGATTTGAGATTATAAGCAATACATTCACTGACCCTGATCTCCAACACCTCCTTCATCCAAGACAGAGCAGATCAACGCATTGCAAACATATGCCAATACACTTCCTAGCTGCAGCTAATAAAAGATGTACAAGTTTGCATACATGACAACAATCCACACATACAGGTATTAGGCCCACCAGATAGTGTCAGGTGAAAATGGAAGAGATATAATCATAATGCTCACAATAACTTGATGGACATTTTTCTAAAATTCCTGGAGATTTGGACAACTCTGCCAGCCACGGAGGAAGCGGGGTGAGGTAGGTGTGGTGCAAAAGCTGGAGATGGGCCTCCTTGAGCCTGCAGCTACAGTACAAGAAAGGGCCACCTGCCAATCCTGTCCATCAACCTCCCTGCCAAGATTCTGAGCCCAAACTGTCTGTGTGGAAGATATTACGCAGGTCAAAGTCCAGTATGATATTGGTATAAGAAAAGTGTGTTGTAAAAAATCGCTTAAAATATGCTGACAGTAATGTAAACAACACCAAGCTACAGACAGCAAGTCGCAAACTTTAAACATGTTACTGCTGATTATAGGAAAGAACTCAACTTTATTATGAATATATTGTGTTATTATGTTGTCAGAAACATATTATGATAGTGTTCATTATGGTAATTGTGTATTTATTAGTTTTAAGGTGTTTAGTAAAACGTGGCCTATTTTTTGATCTCATTAGTAAAACCAGCCCCCTTTGCTAATGTCATCTTCAGTCAGGATCATAACCCAGTATAAATCTCCACATTTTTATAAAATGACTTTACACTTACTTCAGTGATGCAGGGTGTTTCAACAATTTTTTTTTTTTTTTACATGACAATAAAGTAATAATAAAGATCAACAAGGGTAACAGTTTCTGTTGCAAGTTGAAGTATACCTGTGACAAGAATGATAAGATTGTACCTCTCTTGTGACCATTAGGGACCTAATGCAAATGCATTTTGTTAGCACCAATCTGCAGATGCATCTGCATCATTAACATCACTATCTTAAATAATGGACCTTTAACTTCTCAATTAATGCAAAAAGGTCAAAAGGACAGGCATTGTTAGTGGAAATGAAAGATAACGCAGAATACTATAATCTTCTGGGATTACTTAAAGCATCATCTTAATGAGCTCTTAAACACTGAACCACATTTAAATCTAGTAGCTGGTTGCATTTCTGAGTTATGACCCTGCTCTTTATTGGTAAACTTGAACATTCTCCTCATTAGGATCATTATGAAATGAGTCTGTGTTGTACACACATTTGTCAAATGCATCTCAGCCATATCTTGTTTTCAGACTTTTACAATGAGGCGTAGCTTTGGGGAAAATGACTGGAATGTTGTTTTTTTTATGTCTTGAAAAAATAGTTTCACACTTAAGGATCTGTTTATAAAACATCATTTTATACACTTGACACTTATTTACAAGGAAAAACAGATTATTAAACTAGCCTTTTCAAGACATATTACCAGTATAAAGCTCATGTATTTCCAATCCAATCAATTTTTATTTTATATAGTGCCTTGCACAGTGGACCACCATCACAAAGTGCTTTACAAGATGCAGTAACAACAAGAAAATCCATAATACTTCAAAATACAAAGACATGCATAATACATGACATGCAGGGAAAAAAATGCATAATACCTTAAATACAGTGGAAAGTGCATAATACATGCTAGTAACATAATACATAAAATAGTAGCAGCAACACAGCAGGTAATAGTAGATATCAGGCTTAAAGAGCATAGAAAACAAAAGAGAACAAGTGGGTCTTGATAGTTGATTTAAAGTGAGCGACAGTGGGAGCATCATGCACCAAAGCTGGGAGAGAGTTCCAAAGAGTCGGAGCCATGAAGCTAAACGAGCGAATCAAATTTTGCTTGAGGATAACAAGCAGGCCAGAGCCCTACCTTAGCTTGCGGGTAGGGACATACCGAGTCAGAAAGTTGAGGAGGTACTCGGGACCTATATGATGAAGGGCATTGTAGGTGAGCAGGAGAGTTCTGAAAATAATCATGAACTTTATAGGTAGCCAGTGCAGCTGTGCAAGATAAGGGGTGATGTGATCACGTTTTTTACATCTAGTAAGGATCCTGGCAGCAGCATTCTGGACTAGCTGCAGTCGGTTTATGGTGTGTGCCGGGAGACAACCATATAGAGAGTTGCAGTAGTCGAGTCATGAGGAGACAAATGCATGACAGAGTATCTCAATACCTGGGAGGGAAAGGTAGGGACGGACTTTGGAGATGTTTCAAAGAAAGTAGAAGGAAGATTTGACCACAGAGGAGATTAAAGCATTAAAGGAGAGGCCACTGTCAAGAAGTACACCAAGGCTTTGTACTGTGGGGGAAGGCAGCAGCAAACAGTTTCCGAGGTTTAGGGCAGCTATATTTCGATTCTTGAGTTGAGTTTTAGATCCTACTAGAAGGAGTTCAGATTTGCTAGTGTTCAGCTGAAGAAAATTGTATTGTTAATTAATTTTGTACTATAATAAAGCAATTTTCCTACAAATGCCAGTTACATGCTTTTAATAATACTGTAGTTCCCTTTCAATTGAAAGACGACCACCAAAACATTACATATGGGATATGCCTGCCTATTGGTAGATATTCACTGAGCTCTCTATACCAGAGCTGCCGATAGGCCCCTTCCTTGATAGCATCCTCTTTCCCGCCCACCAAGGGGTTAAAACCATCATTCCACGGAAGCCATTCCTCTTTTTGCCTCGCAAGATGGTAAGGTAAGACCTCTGTGTTTAACTGAGCATTTTGTGAAAAAGAGCTTTTCTGAGTTGACTGCAATTCCCTTGTATTCATGCTGAAAGCTGGCTTGCCACTTTTCTGGAATCATTGGCCCCAAAATTGAAGCCTCTTTTTCTTTCCTCCTTCTTTCAGCAATTTGCACGCTTGCGTTGCAGGCTGCCTTTCCTTACTGTCTGTCATGTGAGCGACTGCCTGTGCAATACTGATTTAAAAGAGTGTGTGTGTGTGTGTGTGTATGTCTTTTCTAGTCTACACTCTTGGGAGAACACAGTTTCAACCGGGGCTAGGCCTCGCCGCATCCCAGTTGTCAAGTGATTCCACCAGCCGCCATCTGGGCGTTGTTTGTTTAGGCTATTGCTGCATGTCCTCCTGTCTGTATACCAGACTGCATAATCCTGCTTGTCTGGGTCATGCTGTGGATTAGCTGCAGCGCAGTTTTTATAAACAACAACAGCCAACCAGCCGTGTATTCCTCCACCGGGCCATGTGTTTACATACATCTCGCTGTAGACACGCTGGCTGCATTGGCCCGCCCACATTGTTGTGTCGGGCCTTCATAACAACAAACAACAGTGTGTTCTCCCCCAGTTGTTTTTGCTGTGTTTTGCTTTTCAGCTCACCCGCTGCAGCTTCGGTCCTTGTGTCTCCCTGGTGTATGCTGTACGCTGACCAAGTGTGTGACCACACGCAGTTAGGGTAGGCACTGCTGTATTGCTGCCCCCCCAGTGCTTTAGTACCTCTGCGCACGCTCAGCCCCTAGTACTTCGGTGCCTCGGTGCGTACAGTGCTTATTGTACACAGTGCACTTGGTGCGCACGGTACTTCAGTGCCTTGGTCGCCCAGTGCCTTAGTGCACGCGTCGCTCAAGCCGCTCGATGCAGATGCAAACAGTGCTGCACAGTACTTGATGCACGTAGTGCACGAGTTACTCAGCGCACACGGTGCCCACGGCACCCAACGCACCCAATGCACACAGTGCTAGTGCCTCAGTGCACATAGCGCCCTCAGCGCATTGTACTTCAGTGCCTTGGTGGCACAGTGCCTTAGTGCACGCGGTGGTCATTGCGCGTGTTGCTCACACCACTCAGTGCACATGCAAAAAGTGTTGCACGGTACTCGGTGCATGTAGTGCACACAGTACTTAATGCACACAGTGCCTGGTGCCTCAATGCACATAGTGCCCTCAGTGCTTGGTACAGCTGGTGCACATGGTACTCGGTGCACACATTAGCACCTCGGTGCGGGCTATGCCACGGTACACCTGACGCTCGCTGCAATCTCAACTGCTTATGATGATGCTGGCTTACCCCCGCCTGGGAGGGTATATGCACATTCCAATAGAGGGTTGGCTACATCTTGTGCCCTCTTTAGAGGGACCTCGATTTCTGACATATGTAATGCTGCATATGTTCTCCAGATTCTATCGCCTTAACATGATAGATCCTTCCTTGACTTCCTTTCGGCACAAGGCTCCTTGAGGTTGCACGCTCACACCGCCAACCTTGGGTTAGAAGGTTCTGACGTGTCCCTCGTATGCTCCCGTTCTTTCTCCCTCACGACGGCTCTAGTATACATTTCCCATATGTAATGTTTCTTCTCTTTTAGGGTACCAGGTTTATGGTAAGTAACCTAACAGTCCAAATACCTATTGGATTGGATGTCGGACAACTTTTTTTTTATTATTATTATTATTATTATTATTATTATTATTATTATTATTATTATTAGTCTAATATTGTTTATGAAACCTTAAATCTCTATTGCACATTTATAGATGTATTTTATGTATTATAGATTTACTTCCCAGCACATAGTTTTCAATTTTAATGTTAGCCGGCTGAGACCATCCATACCTTAGGCCTAATTTCCAGTTTAAGGTTGTTTTTTTTTTAATTCTTCTTTTTTTTTTTTTATTGAAATTGACTTAACAATACGTGTTGCAGTTTTGTAATTGTGTAGTTATAAAAAAAATAAAAAATGTAACCCATACAATCTCCCAGCTGAGGATTTAAGAGATAGGTCAACCCTAAACCACTTGGCCAAAAGCTAACAGGATTATGATACTATCAAAATGCATATCCCTGTACCAACTGACTGACAACTGTAAGGGGATATCATTTATAACCAAGAACCCCCTGATTGATTTTGGCAGAAGGTTAATGCTTGAAAATTGTCTGTTTTAGCTTGATAGCCTCAAGACTCAAGTACCCTTGTATGCTTTAACAGGATAATCCAGAAAGAAACAGACCTTTTAAGAAACCAGAGGGCTTGCAATATATAAAATAGGCATTATTTTTGCCATCAGGCTTTGTTGTTTGTTCAATGGCATAGTACAGTACAGAGAGATTGTATTTTGTACATACACTTGCAGTGTTCATGCTGCCTGGTAGCTGCAACTAAGTGGGTAGATACTAAAATTATCCTTTCTTTATGGCTTTATGCTATTCTTTGAAATATTGTACTTTTTGTTATTGTTTTTATGGTAACCCTTTATAAGGAGTGTTAGTGATGTCACACATGCGCATTGAACAATATCTCTAAAATAGCCTTTGTGTTTTATCAGTTCAAACCTCCTTAAGTTTGTTACTTTAAAAAACTCTAGATTTTCAATCAAACAGGCATTTGTTACAGATTAAAGATAAGTGCAAATCCAATATTTGTCATTTCTTCTTGTGTCCACACAGGCTCCTGTGTGATTGAATTGGACAACCCCAATTGAAAACCTGAAATTGCGCAGCTACTCTGCAGAAAACAATTAGAAACTCTCAATTGGTCAAGGAAATTAGTCTGTAAAATGATTGTTTTATCTAATGGGCTAAGCCCTTCATTTGCATAAGATAATGTACTGTATGTTCCATGAACAAACAAATTTTGATGCAAGCAGCACTTCAATGCATTAGAGTAAACAGCATACTCTCATTATAGTGTTGTCTAAATAAACACTCACCTTACCTTTGTTTCTTATTTTATAAAGCAATTGTACAATCACAAATATTCAGTCATCTTTAACACACCACAAGACCGAAAGATGTATGATTTACATCAGGGGATGGAAAGAAAGAAGCCTGGCTTTTCAGACATGAGTAGTATCTGACCCCTTACCTCAGCCCGATAACTTGTCAGCCAGCCCACAGCCACTGCCACACGACACAAATTATAAGTGTTTTTAAAAGGAAATAAAACATCCATGTTTAGGAAATGTTCATAATTTTTTTATTGTTAAAATTAGCATTTTTCTTCAAGCCTTTTACAACAAATGACTTGATTTTTACAAAAGGAGAAAAACACCTCTAAAAGTTACAGAACTTGAACTAAACACAGCAATTGTTATATTTGAGGCAGTTTACATAAGTTTTTTTTTTTTTTTTCACTATGTTATATGAAAGGTGTTTTTTTTTTTTTGGGGGGGGGGGTGGTAGAAAATGTTTTACATTTGGACTAAAAATAATATGAAATCAGCCCTGATGTGCCTTTATTACACAAATTTGTTATATGTACTGTGCATCAGCATTTTATTTTAAAATAGTATATCTGGATGGGCCAGTGAAAAAAATTAAGTTACGAACTCGGTATCAACCCTATGTGGGCTCAATGTGGAAAAAGATTTGGCAGAGCCTTTATGGAACCCCCCCCCTAAATAAAAAAAGTATAATAAAGTCAAACCCATTTAATATCAAATCAAAGGGACCGAGCATAAATTATGACAACAAGTGGAAGGTCAACGCGGCGTGAAATTATCAGGAGTTCATCAATAATCTAACAAACCAAACGACCACGTACACATTTCATCCAATTTAAGTTGTCTTCTAATTAGGAAAGTGACAAACGTTTTTCATTTTGCTTAATCTTTTAAACTTTGTCAAAAATATGCAGGCCAAATATTAAGAACAAGGGGGTGTCTGCAAATAAGGGTTTTTTCGTTGTCTACTTCCTACCTTTGTCACGCGGTATCATTGTACCTGAATATTCCCCTCCCAATGTCCAGCATGCTTTTGCTCATGTGACTAGCAATGTCATCTTCGGGAGCTTGAAAGAAGAAAAGCCCTGTCTAGGTATATTGCGATAAAAAGGGAGACCAAAAAGTAAAATGTAGGCTGTGCTCTTACAATGATAGTATGGAAACAATGATAAATAACATGAAAATAACGTAACCTGTACTTCTCTGCTTCTCAGAGGCGTCTTTTCAGAAAAATTCAGGGGTGGAGGGGGGGGGGGGTTCAAACTTGTGTCAACGTTGAACGTTCTCTGTCCCAAATAGCATCATGAATGAGAAAAAATAGGCAGAAATATCTTTTACAACAAGATAGTGTGCTGCATTTGTCAACATCATTGTTATTCTTAAAATAAATTATACAAAATGTGCAATGCAAGTATTTTTAAATCACAGCACCGGTTTACAACAAACTAAAAAATGTTGTGCCTCATTGTCTCATTGTATAGTAATAAAGTGTGTAATGTTGCACTCATTTTCAATGAAACTTCTGTGTTTTAAAAAGGGATGTAAAGTTGGTTGTCGATTGCTTTTTGGTTTACAGACATTTCAGTGTACAAGGAGAGACAGGTCGATTTCAGATTTGTGATTTCAAAGATTTCATAACATGAAGTGAAAATAGATCAGACCTGTTTAAATAGTTTTAGCCACCTCAAAAAGATTTTAGCCACCTGTGGCAAAGTGATAATGAGTAGAGCAGGTGTATAGCAGGTGTGGTGCTGGTGCAGTAATCCAAACAAACAACAAACAACAAAGTACAGGTGAAATGGTTTGTTTTTAATGTTTTAATGATGACCAGCCAGTAAATAATATAGAGCTTGCAATACACAACAATGTGTTTTGCACAGTGGTGAAAAAGGGTTGCAGTGCCATAAATAATAAGCATAGTACTAAAACACACATAGACACACACACACACACACACACACACACACGATCACAAGTCCAAAGTGAGTGCTCTTAGTGCTTGTGGTGAAGTACAATATAATAAGTGCTACAATGGTGAACAAGTGGTGAAGTGTTGTCCAGGTTTAGTGCTGGCCTATAGCGACAGCTCCGGATCGTGTTAGCTGTCTAGTCTAAACAAACAAGACAAGCAAGATGATATAGACAGACTGACAAAAACAAAGAAAACACTCACTCCAATCCGTGGATGCCATGCCTTTAACCTTCCGGGTCAATGGTTTAGGGTACCGTAGCTCCACCCCCTTTCTAGTTGGCAGACTTCCGCCATACTCTGGGAATGAATTGTTGGGCCAACCTGTCCAGGGAACTGTTTTCCTTTACACAGTGCCCTCACAGATCAGGGGGGAGATCTAACACCAAGAATCATTAGATCTCTGTCACACCAACCAAGGAGCGTCACTATTTTGACAGACCCGGAGGCAAAATGATAAGTTATTAGATGTGTTTTATTTATACACACATACACACACATACACACACACATACACACATACATGCACACTGTCACACTATTCAAACCATACACAGAGAAAAAACAGAAAGTCAGATTAAAGTAGTTTTAGCCACCTCAAAAAAGTTATAGCCACCTCGAATTATAAATAATGTCACAAGTGACCAGATTTAGTAATGGGGAAATATTTTTTGGTACTAATTACTGTCGCTAATTGCACTTTATTGCACTTATTATTCTGTTTCACTTGTTTGATTATGTTTGATTGATTTTGTTTTTATTGTTTTGGTTTATGAGGCAGAAGCAGCTGACTGTTTGGACTCGTGGTTTTTGTTTTGTTTGTATTACATCACAGGGACTTAAGTAGATAAATTGGCTACTAACTGACACACCATCCACAGCTGAAATTCATCCATCTATTAACAGTCAGCTATTAACAGCTATTAATAGCCTTACCTACCCTATATAAACTGTTACTTTGCACCAGCTCCAGTGCTGGGAGCTGTGACCTTGAAGACTGAGCTGGCGAAGATGTCTGTTAGACATATGGCCTGGATCGCTGAAGTAGAGCATGAGCTGATCCTGGGACTTGACTTCCTGCGCGCCACCCGAATCTGTCTGGATCTTAGCCAGACAGACTGATCTTGGGGCTCTGGGGTCAGCAGTTCCATGTTGGATTGGTGAAACAACAGCAGGAGCCGCTGCAGCCAAGTGCCTCCAGGAACATGACACAGGCAATGCTTGAGATGTGCACACCGGGGAAGTGCTTCCTGGATGAGGAGGAGCAGACAGCCATACACTGTCTGGCATAGGAGTTTTGGGATGTGTTTCCCCTAGGGAAGGGTGACAACGGATGCACAGATTGGATCCAGCATTGCATCGACACCGGTCATTCCACCCACTTCAACAGCCACCATGCTGCATGCCCAGGGCCCGCGGAGAGGAGACCAAGAGTCTCATATGAGAGATGCGGGTGACAGGAGTAATTGAGCCTTCCGACAGACCATGGGCATCTCCAGTGGTGTTGGCACCACAGCACCATGCAGTTTTGTGTTGATTTCCGCCACCTTAATTAGGTCACAATGAAGTACTCTTACTCCATCCCCCACATTTCCGGGTCTCAGTGGTTCTCCACACTAGACTTAAAGAGTGGATACTGGCAAGTGGAGGTGGAGCCAGCATCATGGCCAAAGACATTCAGTATGGGCCAAGGGCTGTGGCAGTTTACCGTCATGCCGTTCGGGCTCTGCAGTGCACCGGTGACCTTGGAGCAATTGATGGAGTGAGTCCTTGATAGCTTTTCCAAGACAGTGTGTCTCGTTTACTTAGACAATATCCTGGTCTACACAAGGACTGTGGAAGAGGGAATTAAGCACCTGTGACTGGTGTTGTAATGCCTACGGCGCACTGAGCTGAAAGATGAAGAAAGGTGTGTTATACCGAAGGTGGCAGACACCAGCAGAAGACCGTACCATGTGGCAGTTGATGGCACTCAGTGCCATCCAGTCCTCCATCTTGAGAGTTGCACATGATCTGCCCACAGCTGCCCACTTTGGCATTACCAAGACGCTGCTCCACCAGCTTTATTGGGTCCTCTGCAGGAGGGATGTGGAGAGCTGGTGCCGTTGCTGTGACGCCTGCACAGCGCAAAAAGGGCCTCAACACAGTGTGAGCCCCAATGCAGCAGTATAATGTAGGGGAGCTCATGGAGAGGGTGGCCATTCAGCAGTCCCCCACTAACAAGAGAGAGCAACCGATTTATATTGATCGCCATGGACTATTTCTCAAGTGGCCTAAAGCCTACGCCCTACCTAACCAAGAAGCTGTAGCGGTGTCGAAGGTCCTCGTGGGACAGTTCTTCTCCCGATTTGGCATCCTGAGTGAGCTCCTTAGCGACCAAGGGTGAAATTGAGTCTGAGGTCTTCGGCGAGGTCTGCACACCACGGCACTTCATCCCCAGAGCGATGGCATGGTAGAGTGATACAACTGCACCTTGGAAGTTCAGCTGTCTCTGTTTGTGGAGTAGCACCAGCGTGACTGGGACAAACCATCTCCTGCTTATGGGTGCACAGGGTGGACCCCAGCTGCCATCATGTTCAGCAGGAAGCTCAGGGCACCCACAGAGCTGCTTCATGGCTGACCACCTGGGAATAAAAACGACAATGAGCCAGGACTGAAATACATACACCAAATCCAAAGGCTGTACCAAATTCTCTGAAGCCAACGCTTACTTGCTTGCTTGCATGTTGGTGGTGGTGGTGCTCCTTGTGCTGTACTGTGAGATCCTCTCTGCTTCTCGAGGTGAGTGACCGTGGGCTATTTAACAGGGAGCGCTTCACCTGTAAATGAGAGAGAGAGAGTAATTAAACAAACCAAATCTCAAATCTCCATATTCAGAGAAAAAAAGGCACTTTACAAAGCATTTAAAAGGGACCAAGAACAAAATGCACAGGAGTATTTGGAACTGCAAACCAACACAAAATAAACAGAGAGTTGGAGTTTTGGTGAAAACCAAATTAATTGAATAAATGAACAGTGAACAGACCATTTAATAAATGAACAGACAGAAAATAAAAGGTTTCAAGACAAACAAAACACAGGACAGGGCACTTTAGCCAAAACAAAGAGACTGGAGAGAGACTGGAGAATTGCAAACGTAATGCCGATCCACAAAAAGGGAAACAAAACTGAACCAGGTAACTACAGACCAGTAAGCCTGACTTCTATTATATGCAAACTTATGGAGACTATAATAAGAGCCAAAATGGAAAATTACCTATATGGTAACAGGGTCCTGGGAGACAATCAGCATGGTTTTAGGAAAGGGAGATAGTGTCTAACTAACTTTTTTTGAGGATGCAACATCAATAATGGATAATTGCAAAGCATATGACATGGTTTATTTCATATATCATATAAAATATCATATAAAATGATCTAGACAAAATTCAGAACTGGGCAGACACATGGCAAATGACATTTAATAGAGAAAAGTGTAAGGTACTGCATGCATGAAATAAAAATGTGCATTATAAATATCATATGGGAGATACTGAAATTGGAGAAGGAATCTATGAAAAAGACCTAGGAGTTTTTGTTGACTCAGAAATGTCTTCATCTAGACAGTGTGGGGAAGCTATAAAAAAGGCTAACATGATGCTCGGATACATTGTGAAAAGTGTTGAATTTAAATCAAGGGAAGTAATGTTAAAACTGTACAATGCACTAGTAAGACCTCATCTTGAATATTGTGTGCAGTTCTGGTCGCCTCGCTATAAAAAAGATATTGCTGCTCTAGAAAGAGTGCAAAGAAGAGCGACCAGAATTATTCTGGGCTTAAAAGGCATGTCATATGCAGACAGGCTAAAAGAATTGAATCTGTCCAGTCTTGAACAAAGAAGACTACGCGACGACCTAATTCAAGCATTCAAAATTCTAAAAGGTATTGACAGTGTCGACCCAAGGGACTTTTTCAGCCTGAAAAAAGAAACAAGGACCAGGGGTCACATATGGAGATTAGACAAAGGGGCATTCAGAACAGAAAATAGGAGGCACTTTTTTACACAGAGAATTGTGAGGGTCTGGAATCAACTCCCCAGTAATGTTGTTGAAGCTGACACCCTGGGATCCTTCAAGAAGTTGCTTGATGAGATTCTGGGATCAATAAGCTACTAACAACCAAACGAGCAAGATGGGCCGAATGGCTTCCTCTCGTTTGTAAACTTTCTTATGTTCTTATGTTCTTACACAGAGAATTGTGACGGTCTGGAATAAGCTCCCCAGTAATGTTGTTGAAGCTGACACCCTGGGATCCTTCAAAAAGCTGCTTGATCAAATTCTGGGATCAATAAACTACTAACAACCAAACAAGCATGATGGGCCAAATAGCCTCCTGTCGTTTGTAAACATTCTTATATAGTATAAAAACAAGCACTGTGCAGAAATGCTACTGGAACTGGTTCTGCCATTTGGTGCTACTTGTGATTTTACTTAATAAATGCTCAGTTAGTAGATATTCTATATTTTATGCTGAAACACCTGTCCAATTTTGTGGGTTTACTATTACAAAAACAGCAACTTGAAAAAGACTGAACAGCAAAAATTAGGTTTACGATTTAAAGATTTTAAAAAAATACAGAAAATTTACAGAAAGAAAAAAAAACTTAAATGAAATCAATTTTACTATTAACGCATTTCTCAGTTGTAATTGAAATACACGAATGGCTTAATAGGTACCAACTGCATTTGTAAAGGAGAGTAGTAAAGTTGGGGTGAAAATCAGAAGCCCTCTTCATAGACATACTGTATGTGTGGCAATTTGTGAAAAGACATAAATAAATAAATAAATAAATAGCACTTTCTCATATTTATTTTTTTTAATTAATATTTAAATGTCGTATTTTTAAACCACTTCAGAATTGTGATAGGCACTTAAAATTGCATTCATGTTTTTAAGAATCTTTGAGATCATTAACGGGTGCGAAGAAAATTTGTAAGCAAGAGGCTTTTTTTCTCTTTCTTTTCTTGGATAGAGCGATTATTTCAGCCATTGCAGTTTAAATATTTTCGTTTGCAAATTTATTTTAATGTGCAAGTCAAAAAAGCACTGAACACACATTTCTGATCTCCATGAGACCATGAGGCTGTTGAGTATTGTGTGTACAGAATGTGTCAAAATACAGACCAGTGGATGCAGACATTTTGAAACGATATTAAGTGCGTAGAAATCAACTGTATAACTTTTACATCTCCTTGATAATAAGCAGAATGTGACATTAACCAAAGTGATCTTACCAGGAGCTTGCTCCTTTGATTCACATTACAGTATTTTGTGGTTGAGATATTTGAATTTGATGATAATAAGCAGCGTGTGATATTAACTGGAGTGATATTAAGCAACATGTAATATTAAGCAGCTTTGACCTTACCATTTATGGGAATAGAGAATGTTCTGTTCTGCCTTGTTCAAAAGCTGTCAGAAAATCTTGGTTTATAATTCCAGCACCGACTTTGCACGATTGTTGGAGGTAATGCGTTCTGTACAGGTAGAACGTAATATACTTGCATTTAAGATAAGGGTAGTACTAGAACATTCAAACTACAAAGCCATGTTCGGTGTATTATAATAGTAATAGAAATATTGATGTCACAACTTCACAAAATCATCACTATAAAACACCTTTGATATAAAAAGCATCACTACAAGTTCCTTCATGGGACCCCTGATAGATTGTAATAGGTTCTTGGAAACTAAACTGTTGCTGGAGTGAGTGCATCTAGTACTAGTGAGATAACCTGTTTGGCTTTACTGTATTTTACTTTTTATAACTGTCTGTTCCCTTATGTCGTTCTACAATTCAAGTTTCAGACTATTCTCATAGACTACTATTTTGTACTTCATTGCAGTTATAATTCATCTCACAGTGTAGTGTTCCAGATATCTCTACCCACATCTTTACCCTGCAGGTTAGCGGTGAAGTAGATGAAAAAAAAACCTTTATAGTAACCAATTAATAGAGCTCCTGTTACAAAGCGGTTTATCTTAATGTGCAGTCCAATGATTAGTTTCTGTATTAACAATTCAAATGCTTAATCTATTCTTGCAGTGGGGTTAATAGAGCCTAGAGCAATTATTGTATTATAGTTGTACCCTGTATCTTTCTGATAACATCAAGGGAATGCTGTTTATGAACAATCCTTACTTTCAAGTAGTGCAGAAGTATTAATGTAACTATGTTTTCATTAAGTTTGATACTTTAGGCCAGTTTCCTTTGAAGAAGACGTTGGAACACAGTGTTACACATCTCAAAAGGAGGGCCATATGTTGAAAGTTTCAGAACCTCCAAGATCTACAGGAATGGATGACATATCGACCTTCAAAGTCCAGCGCTATTGAAGTTCTTCATGAATTATGTATTCCACAACATCTGGAGATTTTTTATTTATTTTTTACTTGGAATTTTAATGTAAAGAGGAAAAGTGTTACTTAGAAAATGTAGCCTATTTAAATCTCTTTCATTTTAATTACCTTACATTCCCATCCAGTCCTCACACTTCTCAGATGTAGAGGCTGGCAGGTCACTCATCACCTAAGCCCAAGGATTTGAGATGTCAGTGCTTTATCTCATGAAGATGAAAGTCACGTCAATCTGTAATAAGCATAGAATCATTGGGAAGTATGCCAGGCCAAAGATTCAATTAATGTAATTATATGTATTGCAAATGGAAAGGGAGAAACAGTTCAATTTAGTGATTGAGGGGCAAGAAAGAATTAACAACGTCAGCCAGTACAACAAGCATTACAAGACAGTAATGACAGGAACATTTTTCTGTTTTTTTTTTTTCAACACAATACAGGGACATATTTATTTGATTTTTATTTATTTAGTTATTTTTCATGAGAAGAATGCTTTTGTTGTTCTCATTTCCTACAAGATATTCAGCTTAAAGAGTAATTCAAGACTGGCAAGTAATAACAGATACAGGTCTGAAAATGTTTCCAGTTTCATTCCATAAAATACAAAAATAAAACTATAAAACCAGTTTTTTTTTTTTTTTGGAAGTTCCCTTTTAAATTATTAAAAACACTTTAAAACATTCTAAAAGAACACAGTATAATATGGTAAAATGTGGTAAACTGTAAGAAAGACTTTGCCAAAGACAAAATGATTCTTAGTGATAAATCTCCCTCCCAATCTGTCAGGGCACTGTGAAAAGGGAACAGAGTGCCCTGGACTGGGTGGCCAGACAAGTCATTCCCAGGGTTAGAAGGAAGTCAGTCATCTAGAAAGGGGGCAGAGCTACGGTACACTAAATCATCGACACAGAAGGGAAATGATGTGGCAGCCGCGGATTGGAGGAGCGGTTGCACTAGTTAACCAAAGGTTCATGATTGACTGTACAAAAGGGGACATAGCAAAGTGATCTGTCCCTTTCTATGGTTAAAGCTGAACCAGAAGGAGAACGTGTAATCGTGAGTGTTTGTTTTGTTTTGTCATGTCTAACGAACAAATTTGTTTGTTGTTATTAAATGGCTGAACACGATCTGGAGCTGTCGCCAAAGGCCAGCACTTACCAGGACATCACTACACATTGTTCACGAATAAACTGTAATTACACCACAAGCACTAAATCACTCACTGTGGACTTGTGTTTGTGTTTTGTGTTACATGTGGGACTATTATTATTTCGGGACCAACCCATGGATTAAAACAGAGCAATACACGCAGCTGTACCGTTAGAATGATCCTGATACATGAATGTGACAAAGAGCAAATGAGTCTGGATCAACAATCTCCCTCTCGACCTGTGAGAGCACTGCACAGCAGGAATTATGTGCCCCGTACTGAATGGTTGGGCAGTTCATTCCACGGGGAGTCAGAAGCCGGCCATTTAGGAAAGGGACAACGTCACGGTACCAGGAGTCATGGCCCTAGTACGGTGAGCGAAGTTTCATACATGAATTGGAGGAGACATGATTGAACTAGCTGTCGGAGGGGGCGGGGCTATGGGTACTTTAGGGGGACGAGACGTCTTGATTGGGTCCTTTGTTGTGGTTGATGGGAGGAAAAGAGGACTGTGTTTTGAGAGAGGGGTAAAGGGTTTGTTTTGCAACCGTGTGTTTTTTCTGTCACCAGACTGATCAAGCACGGAGCTGGGAGCTGCAGCCTTGGGGCCAGCGATTCACTTGAACTTCATTGCACCTGCACTTAGCCGACATCACTGTTTCAGCACAGCACCTACACCAAGAGCACTGACCAGAGACGTGTCTGTTTGTGTTTTCTTTATTATTATTTTGGGACTGTAAACCCTCATTTTTGTGCTGGCAATACCCATTGCTTTATTATTTCTGAACGATGAAAGTGGTTGGAGGAATTAAACCGTGAACTTTGTGTCTGTCCTTGTTTGGAGCACCTGCATCACCCTCTCACCATGCAATGCAAACCACAAGTTCACAATGATCCATTAAAATGATCCTGATACACATACCATTAGAATGATCCTGATACACATACCATTAGAATGATCCTGATACACATACCATTAGAATGATCCTGATACACATACCATTAGAATGATCCTGATACACGTGTCTTTAGAATTATCCTGATACACATGCCATTAGAATGATCCTGATACACGTGCCATTAGAATGATCTGATACACGTGTCGTTAAAAGGATCCTGATACACATACCATTAGAATGATCCTGATACACGTATCATTAGAATGATCTGATACACGTGTCATTAGAATGATCCTGATACACATGTCATTAGAATGATCCTGATACACGTGCCATTAGAATGATCCTGATACACATACCATTAGAATGATCCTGATACACGTGCCATTAGAATGATCCTGATACACGTGTTAATAGAATGATCCTGATACACGTGCCATTAAAATGATCCTGATACACATACCATTAGAATGATCCTGATACACATACTATTAGAATGTTCCTGATACACGTGCCATTAGAATGATCCTGATACACGTGTCATTAGAATGATCCTGATACACATACCATTAGAATGATCCTGATACACGTGCCATTAGAATGATCCTGATACACGTGTCATTAGAATGATCCTGATACACGTGCCATTAGAATGATCCTGATACACATACCATTAGAATGATCCTGATACACATACTATTAGAATGATCCTGATACACGTGCCATTAGAATGATCCATACACGTATTAGAATGATCCTGATACACATGTCATTAGAATGATCCTGATACACATACCATTAGAATGATCCTGATACACATACCATTAGAATGATCCTGATACACATACCATTAGAATGATCTTGATACACGTGCCATTAGAATGATCCTGATACACGTGTCATTAGAATGATCCTGATACACGTGCCATTAGAATGATCCTGATACACGTGTCGTTAAAATGATCCTGATACACATACCATTAGAATGATCCTGATACACGTGCCATTAGAATGATCTGATACACGTATTAGAATGATCCTGATACACGTGCCATTAGAATGATCCTGATACACGTGATTACCTGATACACATGCCATTAGAATGATCCTGATACACATACCATTAGAATGATCCTGATACACATACCATTAGAATGATCCTGATACACATACTATTAGAATGTTCCTGATACACGTGCCATTAGAATGATCCTGATACACGTGTCATTAGAATGATCCTGATACACGTGTCATTAGAATGATCCTGATACACGTGCCATTAGAATGATCCTGATACACATACCATTAGAATGATCCTGATACACGTGCCATTAGAATGATCCTGATACACGTGTCATTAGAATTATCCTGATACACGTGCCATTAGAATGATCTGATACACGTGTCGTTAAAATGATCCTGATACACATACCGTTAGAATGATCCTGATACACATACCATTAGAATGATCCTGATACACGTGTCATTAGAATGATCTGATACACGTGTCATTAGAATGATCCTGATACACGTACAATTAGAATGATCCTGATACACATACCATTAGAATGATCCTGATACACGTGCCATTAGAATGATCCTGATACACATACCATTAGAATGATCCTGATACACATACCATTAGAACGATCCTGTTAATCACAGAAAAATGTGACAGTTTATCCACCACAGGTGTAACTTGGTTCAAAGCTTCAAAGTGGAGAAAAATGCGGGAATGTTAGGGTTATTATACTATCATAACCCACTGCCACCCTGTCTCCCACTGTTAATAAGCCTTGTTAAAATAGGATACATTAAACTAAAAGGTTATGTTAAAATAGATACACAAATTAACATAAATAAAAATATAGTATTATTCTTAGGGTACGTATTCATATCCTGTTGACCAGTTCATACGCCAGAAATGTTTTTTAATGGAAAGCCATTTTGGTGCTGTTAATGCGCACAGTGTTTATCGCATTTTAGATTTGCATAAACATTTATTTTCTTTGACATTTCAATGGGAACATAGCCATTGACTTGTTCAATTCCCGCTCCTGCTGTACTCTTTATTGGTGCATGCTGAACAGACCGGGCTTCACAAAACACACACTTGCATTTAGACATCACAATTTTCATTGCTCTTTTCATGTGAAGCCTACGTGTCTGCTCCTGTGCCAGTCAGCTGTTGTTGAACCACTTAAATATACTTTAAGTTGGAAGCAGGTGGTTTGCAACAATATCCCTCCACCGGAAAAGTAGTTCCATCAGCCCAGCCAGTGCCCAGGACAAAAATTTCAAACCAGGACAAACTCAAATTGTTCACACATTTGTTGAAATTAAATCTATGATGTGGTTAAAATTGTCAGTTTATCATTTTTATGGGTTTAGTCAAATAAGTATTTTGTGAATGGGAAGTGCAGTAAAACAAAAACAAAACTCTTGTATACCAGTTGCAAAGTAATAATTAACATTCCAAAATACAAAAACAATTGTTTCATGAATATAAGAAATTACATTCAGAGCACCTCTCCTGTATGTCAGTGTGTCATACCAAGTTTGTCACAATAAAAGAGAAGATAAAAGAGGATCTTTATTTGTATCTTAAATAGACATTTTGGACTGAATTCATGAAAATGTTTTCATCATTTTTATAAACCAACAGTTATCGTTTTTTTTTGTTCTTATTTGGTACTTCTTAAAAGTCACAATAATGTTATTTTATTGTGGAACTATAATTAAAATATACTGTTCAGCATTTCATTTCAATGACAGTAAAAAAAAGATTACAAAACTCAGAAAGTGTGTTTCAAATGTACATGAGTTTGTTCTGCATTAAAAAATGAAAAGCCCTTTGTAAAACCACTGTATTGCAATAGTCAGAAGCATACAAACTCTCAAAATATATTCAATGTTCTTTAAAATACGCAATTTATTTGGCTCATCATTCAGCTGTGAACAGCCTCCTTGCTCAGTTTCTTAAAGACGACAGTGTACACATCTGCTTCAGTCTCCTGAATTCAAATCTAGCAATACGAGTGACTGGCAGCAGTAACAAGTCCATATATTGATAGAAGCCTGTCACAATGACTGTTAGATTCCAGTTATTAGAGAATGTAGGTGGAACACTGTTAGATTCTGGAACATTGTTAAAAACCCTCACATACACTTAACAATCAATCACAACATTTGAAATACCGGTAAATGAAATTGCGGAATTGCTGTTTGATGCTTTTTATGCAAAATAAGAGTCGCTTCTTTGAAAGATACATGTTTCTACACTTCCTTCTTTCTTCATGGAGTAAGTACATTATTCTAATTAAGAATCAACTGCATTGTAAAGTAGCTGTGCAGTAACTATAGTATTTGCAATTCCATATATGATGCCGATGTCACCTGGAGAGAAGCTAGCCATTGGAAATCTTCTGAAGATCTTCTTCAACCGATCAAGTGCTTGGGGAGATCTCTGGTACTCTCATTTTGAAACAGAGAAAAAACAATAGAATACTGTACAAATCACTCTAGATACAGTCACAGGAGATAGTTAACAGGGAAGTGCCGTGAGTAGGATTTGATTATTATTGCCATGATTGGTTTTATACTATATAAGAAAGTTTACAAATGACAGGAAGCTATTTGGCCCATCTTGCTTGTTTGGTTGTTAGTAGCTTATTGATCCCAGAATCTCATCGAGCAGCTTCTTGAAGGATCCCAGGGTGTCAGCTTCAACAACATTACTGGGGAGTTGGTTCCAGACTCTCACAATTCTCTGTGTAAACAAGTGCCTCCTATTTTCTGTTCTCAATGCCCCTTTATCTAATCTCCATCTGTGACCCATGGTCCTTGTTTCTTTTTTCAGGTCGATAAAGTCATTCTCTCTTGTTGTGAGAAGTGCAGGGGAGCAGAGTGTTCCTTTCAAAAGGGGCAGGACTGACAGTGCCATTATTGCTCGGTGGTGTAAGGATGTTAGGGCAATTGTCCAATCTATTTTTGCTCCTATGATGAGGTGTTAACCAAGCACAGGCCAGAATATCCAACCACCAATTCATTATACACACACACACACACACACACACACACACAGTACCTACAGAAAATTATGTTGATTTACTAAATAATGTTATTTTAATGAGCAATGCTTCTTGTGACTATTTGTTGTTTGCGTGAGAAGCTTAAAACAAATCTGTGTTAATTGTCATAATTTATCAGAAGTTAATTTGGAAAAGGAGGGTTTTAATTAACGAAAGAGTATATAACTCACCTTGATACAGAGAGAGAGAGAGAGAGAGAGAGTATACAGGACCAGAATTTCTTACAGACTACACTAGGAAAGTGACTAATCACACTATTATATATATATATATATATATATATATATATATATATATATATATATATATATATATATATACACACACACACACACACACAGTACCTACAGAAAGTCTACACCCCCTTGTGTCAGTGCCTCAGAGTTTCATGCATTTAAATTAGGATTTTTTCCACTTATCTACACATCATAATCCACACTGTTAAGGGGAAAACAGTTTTTATTGAGAAAAAATGATATATTAAAAATACAAAACTGAAAGATCATAATTGGATAAGTCTTAATCGCCCCCTGAGTTAATACTTGGTGGAAGCACCTTTGGTAACAATTCCAGTTGTGAGTGTGCTGGGATAGGTCTCTACCAACTTTGCACACCTAGATTTGGCAATACTTTACCATTCTTCTTTACAAAACTGTTCAAGCTCTGTCAAGTTCCTTGGTGAGCGTTGATAGAGCTTGAACAGTTATGCCTCAAATGTTTGATTGGAATTAGGTCAGGGCTTTGACTGGGCCACTCAAGGACATTTATCTTTTTGTTCCTCCAGTGTAGCTTGCTTAGGTCGTTATCATGCTGAAAGGTGAACTTCCGTCCCAGTTTCAGCTTTCTTGCAGAGGGCAGCAGGTTTTCCTCAAGGACTTCTCTGTGCTTTGCTCCATTCATTTTCCCTTCTATCCTGACAAGTGCCCCAGTCCCTGCCGATGAGAAACATCCCCATAACATGATGCTGCCACCGCAACGCTTCACAGTAGGGATGGTGTTCTTTGGATGATGCGTTGTGTTGAGTTTGCGCCAAACATAATGCTTTGCATTTAGGCCAAAAAGTTCAATTTTAGTTTTGTCAGACCACAAAAAATGTTGCCACATGGCTACACAATCTCGTGCGTGTTTTTTTGCATGCTTCAAATGGGGTTCAAGGTGGGCTTTCTTGAGTAATGGCTTGCTTCTTGCCACCCTACCATACAGGCCAGATTTGTGGAGTACTTGGGATAATGTTGCCACATGCACACTTTGACCATTTTTGGCCATAAAAGCCTGTAGCTCTTGCAAAGTTGCCATTGGCCTCTTGGTAGCCGCTCTGATCAGTCTCCTTCTTGCTCGTTTTGGAGGGACGGCCTGATCTAGGCAGGGTCTTGGTGGTGCTATACACCTTCCAGTTCTTAATAATCGTCTTGACCATGCTTCATGGGATATTCAAGGCCTTTGATATATTTTTTTATACAGGAACTGTTAAATTTTTCCTGAAATCATGTGAATTAGTACAATTTAACACAGGTGGAGGCCACTTAACTTGGTGGGTGATTTTGAAGGCGATTGGTTACACCTGAGCTAATTTAGGGTTACTTTTACAAGGGGGGTGGGCACTTCTCCAACCAAGCTATTTCAGTTTTTATTTTTAATTAATTTTCTACAAATTTTTAGAATTTTTTTTTTCACTTGGAAGTTGTGGGGTAGGATGTGTAAATAAATGAAAAAAAAAACTATTTTAATTCCAGGCTATAAAGCAACAAAAGGTGAACATTTTGAAAGGGGATGTAGACTTTCTATAGGCACTGCATATATCTACACACACTCAGTTGCAGACGAAAGTATATGAGCAGTTAAAAAGGAGAAAAAACACAAAGAAAGTAATTTCTATAATTTCGAATTGTTCTATTGAAAGATAAAGTAAAGACTGAGCTTTATAATACAATAAATTATTACATAACACGTATACAAGTATTTGGGCAATCAACATATTTCATATGAAACCCATTCATTGGTAACAATTGGCAATTATCAGGATTGAAAAACAACACCTGATAATTATAAAATAAATACATCATCAAGTGCTGAAAAATAACTGGAAATTTGTATTTTAAAAAAAGCAACGAAAATGGTTAAAACCAAAGAGTATAGTATCAAATCTGAAAATGGCAGTCATACCACTAAACGAAAAAGGATAAACTACGAGAAAAATCGCATAAAGACTCTGTTTACCGAAAAGCACTGTGTGGGTTATTATTGACAAACACAGGAGAACAAGAACTATTGCAACTAACTCAAGGTGTGGAAGACTGTGAAAGGGTTCTTTCTAGGATTGTGGGTATTCATTGGGCAAGGAGACAGTTGTTTGACGCTGCCATGCCACGCAAGCGCACAGATTTATTTATCATTTATTTGGTACGTGGCCGCCACTAGGGTACCAGCAATGGGATCCCTAGTGCAGGAGAAAACATTCGGTGTTGACACAGTATAAAAATGTCCCACTACAAAACACATTAAAACACAGGTAACAAATAAAAGGTGGCCAAGCTCAGGCCGTGCACTATCTCCACTAGAAGAAGGGTCCCGCTGTTAAAAGGCTGAACTGAACGCTCGCTATGCTATTTGGCATCAGTAACCAGATCCCATAAACTCACCCAGCTACAAACACACATATACGTACATGCTCATGTACCCACCGATCTCAGTCCTGACGATCCCGAGTTAACATTCACTTGTTGTTGTTGTCCACAGTTTTATTTTGCGGTCACGTTTCAGGCTAGGCAACGCCGTCACTGGTAACTCTCTTGAGCTGAACAGTGATTCTTTCTGCCAGACCTGGATGCACGCAGCAAACGTGCTGTAGAGGCAATAGGAGGAGGACGGGCGAGTGTTCAGCACAACCTCCCTTTATGGTCGGGAGCGCCTCAGGATACTCCCCTCCAGCCAATCGGGGTGCCTAGTTACCCAAACCTTAACCAAGCCCCATCAATCAATTGGCTGCCAGTTCGTCCTTGATGAGTATCCCAGCTGCTTAGGAAGTGACAATTATTTATACAAAATATAAACAAAAGTTTAATTTCCTGCTACTGCCCTTTGTTAAAACAATACACAAAAGAAAGTGATTGGAGTTTTTTCCATTGAATACTTGAAGACTAATGAGTTCTTCAACCAAATTTTATGGTCAGACTAATCTAAAATCTAACTTTTTTCATTGAGAAAACAACAATATGTTTGGAGGAAGAGAGAACAATTTTTAGAAAAGTTCTTCATGCCCAGTGTTAAACATGATGGAGGTTGTGGGGTAGGATGGGCTTATTTTTATTCCTCAGGCCCTGGCAACCTTTGTATTGTAGATAAATGAATGCTGCAAAATAAAGAAATGCTTGCACTCTCATTTGTTACCCATTGTTAGAAGGCTGATTGGATGGAAGTTTGTACTGCAGTAGGATAATGACCTTAAGCATTCTGCAAAGTCTGTAAAGGTATTTCTGGAAAAAAAGGAAGATTACAGAAGTACATCAAGGTGTTAAACTTATGTGGAAGCACAGCATAAATTAACTGACAGATGTAGGCAGCCTAAAACCTCTCTCATTTCAGATCACCAGGCAGAATAGGCTCTAATTGATCTCCTAGTGCATACCTACATAAAACACGTTTCACTGCAGTTCAAGGTATCAAAACCCTGAGGGCAATGCAACCATCCTAGAATCACATCATTACGTTATCATTATATAGCAAATAAAGCTTTTATTACTACTGAATGTGAGTCCAGCACATCTATTTTACTTATGATGCAGTTAAGTGTGTGAAAAGCGTGCTGCTCTATTATTTACATGTATAATAAATAGACCCAGAAACGTGGTGGGTATAATTATAAACAGAAATGGTAACATGTAAAAGCTGCAGGTTTGAAATGTGACCCAGTTTGTAGAAATTATTGCAAGTTAAGTGTGGCTACTGGAAATTCAGCAGGACTATTGATATTGTTTGCAAAGCACTTATGTCTACCAGAGATGTATTCAATAAGCAGAGAGCTCTCTCATGGAGCCGCATAACTTATGTTAGCAGTTATTGAGCGGTCTGTTAGATGCGAGCAGTTTCACAATAGCAGGCAATACATCGCTGTGTATTAAAACAGTTGCTTTAAGCAAGTTTTGCAGTTTTTGTATATTGTTTTTAAATGTAATAACTACTACTGTATTTTTGTAATGTTAAAGTTACTGACAGAGTCATATTTGTCAAGTTATAAATAGTCCATGCTTCCATTTCTAATACAATCGTCAACTTTAAAAAATATTACTTACCACACATGTTTGTCATACAAATCCAGATTTGAAAAAAAAAAAACTATTTCTAGCCATTGCATTTATAATGCAGGTCAGACATTTTGAACCTCCAGCGAGGCAGCTCTGAGATTGACTCGCTACTGTTAGGAAGCGCTCGTGGCGTGTGCATCATTTTAAAGGCTACAGGGGAACACACAATCTGTTGCAGTGGTTCTATATGGATTTTTAGACAGTTTAATAGTTGTGGTTCAGCACATGGGATCTAATACAATTCCCTTGGCTACACACCACACTATAACAGAACCTAGATTCACACTGGAAACTAATCAGTCCCTGTATTCTGATGACAATATTTAAGTGCAATACCCAATCAAGAGTAACTAGCTGGTATATTTAATAGTTTTAATTAATTAGTTAGCACTCTTAATTATTAATTACTTCCAACCAAGCTCAAGATCTGGAAAATGAAACGCAGTAGAATAACACCACAACACACTTCTATAGTCTATACATTTTATCAAAGTGAGTTCAGTAATACTGTACAAAACTAAAAGTTAGTTAAACTAATTAGTGTCAGTACATTAAGTTTAGCAATGGATAATATTTAATTAATATTTCAACTTAAATGACATCAATTAAGTAAAAGCATGCATTCATCAACATTTATATTTGTCTTTCTATAATAGTAAGGTTCTTAAATCAATAATCAATAATACAACATATACATATGAAACAGTTGAGTATATTATATATATATATATATATATATATATATATATATATATATATATATATATATATAATATATATGTGGTTATTTGTTTTGTTTATAGTGAATAATTAATTCATGCACAGCCCAAGTTCATAAAGCCTTCCTGCAGGTGTTGACCCAAATGGCATAGAATATGAAAAAAATAATCTCGGTTTAGTCATCAATCGTGTTGAGTAAAAGACAAACCAAAGTCCACTTGTTTGTTGTTTGCAGAGACTGGGTGAGTGGCACACTCAGGATGGCTCAATTGTATCCTTAATTCATTTTAGACTTGATGTTCAAGAAAGTAAAAAGCCAGCAGCAGTAGTTTACATCTAAAAAATAATTATTTATTATCAAAAACACGAAAATCACGAAACACTTCACGTTTCGACAATACGTGTCTTCATCACAGGTGTGGGCGACCAGGGTCTTTACTTGATACCTGCAAAAACTTAAATCTTGTTAGCTGGACTCCCATCTCAACATTCTACTTCCCATCATCAGTGGGAAAACACATTTTAACTGAATCTGGGTCCGTCAAAGAACCGTACACCCTTGCAACCGAGGCCTTCCATGCAAAAGGATCTAATAACTTATAGCACAAAAAGGACGTGCCAGAACCATCTGTGACAATATATTATAGTAATACGTATCATAAGACATACTAGATACTGTATTTTATCGAACACTGATTCTAACCATGTAACATATTAATTATACTGCTGGAATGAACATGGTATTGTCATGTGCAGATATCGGTTCAGGATTCAAACATGTAATTGAATATTTGTTAATGTACAAAACGTTATCACAATCATTATATGTAACACTTTAAAGTTGAAACATATCCCAAAAGTAAGAAAGGTCTGACTTTAACCTTGTGAATTAATTACAAAACAAAAGGATGCCACATAAATTGTAATAATCCCTGCCATTGCAAATTCACGTGTGTGTAGAGATCAGTACTTGGCAGCTAGAGTTGTGTCACATTAACCTGGACTTGTTTTTTTGACAGTTAGAAGTAAATAGGGGAACAAGAGTGGTTGTGCTAATCATCCGTTTTATATATAGAGAGAAATCCCACACAGTGCTATTTTTCCAATTGCTAATTTAGAAACTGTTGCCAGCTTCTGGCAAGGTGGTAAATCTGCGCAAGGCAAAACAGGTTGTGATATGGATTTCTCATTTCTGACTCACAGACATTTCTTCCTGTTCAAATACATGTTAAAAAAATGGATTAGTCTCAGCACACAATTATTATATATTTTTTCCTTATTGAAATGTAGACTGTTACAACCCTCCTAGAACTATTAGGCATATTATATAAAACATATATAAGCAATTTTTTTTTTTTAACGGCTTTTGTATATAAACCTGCAAAACAAATATTGGAAATGCTATACAGAAAAGTTAGATTTGAAAATGAATTAATGAATTTACCACAAAAGCTAATTACCCTGAGTGAGTGAAAACATGCTGCTTTTATGCAGTTGTACCAAGGCTCCATTGCTAATCAATCATTCAATTGGAGTCGCGGTACAACTGCACGTGAATTAATAAAGTGCAATTCCCCGTGCTCACATATTATTACATTTTACTTGCACGTGAAGTGCTGTGCAATCCTCGTGCCTAAATACAAATATACATTTTAAACACTTGTGCAACACAGACCCGTTTATATGACTATACACCAACATTAACACACAACATACAACACAAAATACACACAGGGGCGGGCACTTTGCCACAGGCATATATACCCCTCCCCCCAATTACACAATTAACTCCTACCCAATATATGTGAATCCTTACCAGGTCATTGTTGTATCAGTGGTTTTGGTTCTTTGAGAGAGCCGAAAACAAAGACTATTTTGACCTATTGGAGATTAATGGATTTACTTTATGTAATAGGCTCAGGAGCCAGCCTGGAGCTGGAGCAGAGCTACCGGAGACACTCCGGAGACAGAGCTAGCCAAGCCGGAGCAAGACCAACCCTATTAGAGTTTGAATTAGTATCTTCACTTTCTGACCGCCAGGTGACCTATGCGTGTACATGTGCTACAAGAGCAAGGCGACACTCCTTGATAAAATAATTCTGTTAAGAAGGTGGTAGTTAAATAAATATGCCTGTTTCTTAAATCCCTTTTGCTGTTGCACTGATATTATTTTTTATAAACGAGTGTGTACCTAAAGGCACGATTTAGATTTGGGATTCATTCCAAAGCCATACATGTATTCTTTGATTCTTATCAAAATTCAGAGGATGAACCAGCTGTATTACTTGTTACAAGAAATATCCACCTGTTGAAATGTCCTGTATAAATATTGTTTTATTTTTAAGTGCATACAAAGGGGCTTTGCTACATAATACAACTGCATTATGCTACAGGACAGTTGACTGAATGTGACCAGTGCTGATACTGTATATCCAAGAATATTCCTACATGCCATGCCTATAAAATCAATTAATTTGCAGTTAAAGAGGCAACTTGTAAAACCTGGCCTGAATTGAAGTGTCCTGAGATGTGACAACCGTACTTGTACAGTGTGTGTCTTTCTGATTGGCTGCAAGCACGTTAGGCTGATATAAGCTTGTATCACAGCATTTAAACTTTTTGGCACTTGGCCACGCCTTCAGTTGGGGGCACTTTTGATTGACAGCCAGTGTTGAGAGATACAGTAGCCTGACTGTCAACCCTGGAGACGGCCAAGGCAAACTCAAAACAGACACAGCGAGCCCTATTGTGATGAAATGAGGCAATCGCAAACGCAGTGTTTAAAGTCAATCGTGTCTGTCGAGCAGGGAGCAGCTTCTTCAAAAGTGTGATTCTGATGAAATTAAAAACCCTGTGCAAGCGCATTTAATGGCGCACTGACAGCGCCCAGCCAATCCATGATGAGTAGTCTGGGGATCTGCTATCCAGTCATGACCAGGCAACAATCCCTTTAAGAAACAGAATGCGCTTGCGTAACTGCAAAGCTCGGGTTTGTAATGTAGAAGTGGCGATCATGTCATACGGCAGTAGCACAGAGCAAGAAAATATAACAGTGCAAGTCAGAACAGCAACTGGGTAGGTCACTCGCCAAGAGAATTTACCAGTGTCACAATTTAGCCTAACTACGTTATTTCTTTTGCATGCATTCATGAAAATAATATTGCATACCTGATATACCCTTCCTCTCAATGGATGAAATTATAGTAATAGCAAGCATATCATCCATGATTATATGAGGTTGTTGTTCATATCATAAAACAAGTCTTCGAAAATCCTCCAAGACACATGGAAATAAGTGTTAGGGATACAATATACATTATTTTATGGAATTGACATTACTGCATGTAATATAGTCATGTGTTACACCCTTAGTGACCTGTCTAACAGTAGCAGCAACAGATTTATTTTCAAGCGGGACATGAAGTGTCACATCATGTTCCCACTGATCTTGTAATGTATCCTCTGGAGTATCAATATAACATCCATTACATATAGCAATATTGTGCTATACACAAACTGCAACAAACAACACACCTTCAGAGGACTATACTGTAGTGTTCAACGTGAGCGATCAACACATCTGAAATTCATTTTTAGTATTCCAAATGTGCACTCAATGACACTTCGAGCAGAGGTGATGGCTAGATTATACCTGTGTTCAACAGGAGTAATGGGATGTCAAATTGATGTCATGAGCCACCGTTTAAGTGGCTATCCATTGTCACCTTTCAACCAGCCATTCAGTCTGTCATCCTGCTCAAGCAAAGCTGTCAGCTGTGAGTTTGCAAGGATGAACAAGTCATGAACTGGGATCGTTTGCATACACATGTGTGATGATGTTGTTTGCATCACAGACTACTTGCGCGTTCATACAATGGATATCTTTACGATTTATGTAAAGGTCACTTTTCTGTATAGGTGCTCGTAGCTGCACATGTGTGTAATCAATGACACCAAGGACTATGGGGGAAATATAAATATAATATATTCCCCTACGTGCTTCACTAAAGCTGCAGTTACATATTGTACAGCACAGCTTACCACGCACTGACTGATACCTGTAGCATAACCTACCGTCCTTTGAAAGAAACCAGAGGCGTACAAAGCTGAAGCTGCCGACACTTTTACAGCTACAGGCAGACTAGTATCTCTCACTTTCATTTTTCCAGATATGCCTGCAGTAAGTGACAGATGTCAGTTACTATTTGCTTTTTTAACTCAGCTGCTGATGAAATTATTACTCATAGAGCGTTAAGTAATTGATTCTGTTTCGAGGTTCTGTGTTCCTCATTGTTCTGTCTCTCCTACGTCTTTCATTCATGAGCTCTCTGTAGTACCCTATTGTATCTGCAAAAGAGGATGTGCCCGATATTTGAAAGGTTTGCGCACCGCGCAGAGGGGTATGCTCGTCGCAAATGACCATTGTGACGAAATTGTGCCAAGTTGCCATATTTGAAATGTCCTTTTGCTCGTCACAATCCATTCTGCGCTGTGCAGAAATAAAATGTATGCATTGCGCAATATGGGGGGAGTGGCCGACAATATGCGTGATCCTGGTATATTCGAAGGTATGCGCCAAGCACAAAACCAGGTTTGTGACACGCAGAATAAGGATTGTAAAAGGACTGCGTTAACTCCGCGCACACTAACATTCCAGCACTGACTACAAACAGGCAACAATGGGAAACGTGGGTAGCATGCAGCGTGTTCATCGACATGTGGATGTGAATGATGCAAGGCACACGCAGCAACAGCAACCCTGACATAGGCGAAGATATGCTGAAAGGGTGCACCGGCCTCGGCACACATATGAGGAGCTCAGCAATGAGCAAATTGTGTCCAGGTATTGTCTCGACTCATCTATGCCACATACTGCTTGATGACCCGGCTAGAACAAACCTGCACAGTCATGCCTTGTCTGAGCAAATGGTAGTGTCTGTCTGTATGTGTATCCTGGCTATTGGGACCTTCCAGGAGGTAACAGGTGATACAGTGGGGATTACCCAGTCAGCCGTGTCCGCCACCTCGACTGGTTCATAACCACGTTGCTGTGACATGCTGAGGAACATATTAAATTCCCCAGTACCAGAGCAAATGTGGGGTTTTTATGAGGTCGCACACCTGCCGCACATGGTAGGTGCAATTGACTGCACCCATATTGCTATCCGGGCACCTGTTCCAGTTGTCCTGTTCTATCAGGATTCCAGTTGTATTCAGAACAGTGAGAAATTTGAATAGCTATTCCATGCCATGTAAACAGGGTATTCCGAATGAATCCGTCCGTATTCTGGATACCAGTATTCCGAAAACCATGATACCAAATACCCACTAAAAAATAATACGGAATACTAGCCCTTCTAGACACCTTATTCAGAAAAACTTTTTTTTTTCTAGACACGAGTCGTCGTTTTATAATCTGTAATATATAACACAACAGCTTGTGTGCCCAACAAAGCCTTTGCAAAAACTGTGCACAAATATATTAGTACTTGTATGACCCCAAACTGGTTGCCGACTATGCAATATCTTCCTTTTTTTTTTTTTTTAAGTTTTTTAGTAGGAGTCAGTCAATACCTGGAGATATATATATATATATATATATATATATATATATATATATATATAATCGATATATTATATATAAATTTATAATGTCCTATAGGAACAGTCACATTGAGATTAAAACCTCTTTTACGAGTGAGACCTAGCCAAGCAGGTAGCAGCAAGTCAATCGGACAACAAGAACAATACTCAATAAAATACAATTAAGACACAGGCAAATCACATTTAAAACAATAATCAAAATACACAAAAGTAGTCAACTATTCAAAACAATTACAACTCTCAGTCATGAATTCATGCAGTTTACTCTTAAATTACAATAAAGATATCTGGGTCTGCAGCTTTAGTTTGGACTGGAACTCATTCCAGGATCATGGGGCATAATAAGCAAAGGATCCTTTACCAGCCTGACTACACACATTTGGGATTTTAAAATGCAAAAAAGAATGAGATCTGTTTATTATGGGAAGCTATAAGGTATCCATTTAAATAAGTATATTCATATAATTTACATTGAATAGCCTTATATATCAGAATATACCAGTGCTTCAACCTGCATAAAGCCAAAGAAGTCCAGCCTACCAAATCGTATAATATACAATGATGAGTATTAAATCTTGTATTTGTATTGTACCTCAATGCTGCATGATATAGCGAGTCCAGTTTACCTAAAGCTGATGGTGATGCAAACTTATATACTGCATCACCATAGTCAATTTGCGGCAAAAACATACAAGCAATAAGCCTCTTTTTTTTGTTTCCATAACATATATAACATGTGCATATCATAGTGATGTTTATAGAGTATTCCCATGCCCAACAGACGAGTGTGGAAACATGCACTCACCTCTGTCCAGCACACTGCCTTCCTTCTGTTCCTTTAATACAGTCCTATTAGCATATGGTAATGCATCAGTAAATAGAAACATGAGATGCAAATGTATTCTAGGTGGAAATTCAATATGCACATAGCTCAATCAAATTTGAATTGGGCGAAAGCCCTAATTCATCTGAATATACCAATATCTGCGCGATAATTGTGATGCGCTAGTTCCAATAACTTTGCACCGCTAGTTCCAATAACTGTGCACCGCTGGTTCAAATAGTGTCGGAGTAACAGTCCACTCTGGAGTTGGGTACAATAGTACACATGTACAATAGTACAGATCCCCCCTCCACTCCACCACATACACCGGATCAGTTATGTGTTTTATCACTGTATTGATAAGATGGACAGCAGTAGTGTTTTTACATATACAGTTATATGTGTTCTTCACCGCTCCACAGGTATATCGGCATCCAACGTTAACCATCAAAGTATGGAAATGAAGATTGAGAGGGGGATGAAGAGGGGAGGGGGGTCCTGCCTGTTATCTTTGCTGCGTGTTACCACACATCTGTAAATTAATTGTATAAATATGTCATACACCCATCTTGTGGCCCATTGCTTTATTTGGCTATTCCATAGGTTGCTGCGCATTACGGGTGAGGGATGGGCAGCAGCAGTTAACTTTTCCTAAAATCAGACCGGTGATACGATCAACCAATCAAAGACCTGTATTTTCTCTGCAGCAGCCCAATCATAACTTAGCTGAGACGGGACAAATAGTTCCGTTAACTGCAATTTCTGGCCGTTCTTATGCAGCTGTCCAGTTTGCTGAATGTCGGTGTTGCTAATTGTACAGAGACTGTTCATTTATTGAGAAATCATAGTAGGCTACAATTAACAATTTAGGAGCATATTTATAATTATTTATGATTCTTGCAAAAAAATGACATAATGAAAAAAATCCATTCCGGCGACACTCAAAACCTTACAAACTGGGCTTAATCATGATGTTCAAATGGATGAGTAGAATGAAAAACATAACACATTTCTGTGTATTCTGTATATAAAAATGCTTGATTGATGTTTACTTTGCAGGTGAATGACAACGTTATATTTACAAATCAGAGAGTTTTCTACCACAGTTTAGACTTTGTCACGGCACGACTTATATAAAAAAATAAAAATCATTCATAAAAAAAGACAGTATCCAAAGCCCTTTTTTAATTATTTTACTTCAAAAACATACAGCTATGTCAGATCAGCTGGCCTTTAAAGAAACCTATATAGTATTACCTTGTGCCAATTGTGTATTTGAATGGTCCATATGTATGTGTGCACGATATATTGTGTGGTCTCATCTGCTGTCATATTGGTACATACTGTGGCAACACTAATGATAGCAGCTTGTCGCATTACTGATGGTGACTGCCCATCATTCTGCGTTCTCGCTTGGCTGTTGTGTGCAGTTGCTATATTGGTAGTGAATGCTAAGACGGTTTTGCAAGGCACAAACAGATTTGCGAATTGCTCAAAAAACTGTTATATTCCTATGTCTCGCAACTGCTTTGCGCAGTTTTGGAATATCTCTAATTTTGTGACAAAGCACTATTTTTTTGCGATGCACAAATTTAGCGAGGGGATTGCGCGAAGATCGAAAATCGGGCCCGATAGGTTTTTATTCATATATTTGTTTATTATTAATTTACTACTTAAGACTGCTTTACTTTTCATAGTGTGTTCAATTCTTAAAAGTTCCTGATTGCGCCACCAAATAAACCTGGTTTCAGCGGGTCTTAGCGCAGTGATCAGTTGTCTATTTGAGACCCCATTGCGCTGTTATAAGAATCTCTTTGGCAAATATGTTTATTATATTACGCCCCGAAATTTATGCTGACCAGTGGCAATGGAGCAGGTTCTCTATAATTGTGCAAGACATGTCTTCTGAATACTATTTCAGCGCAGTGGTTTTTTTAAATTTTCGTTCCATTTATGCACCACAGAATTGTGGGCAAGTGCTCGATTAACAGGAAAATCTTTTAAACCAAATGTGAGATTTACCTCCTCAATTCAATGTGTGCGTGTCCTTTGGTGATGGTTTCAAAGATTGTCCTGTTAATCAAACGATCAGAGTTCTCCTGCCAAAAAAAAATTGCATTGCTTTACATTACAAAAGCACTAGAAGAAAAATAATTGAGCAATGCCATCCATATTTACATGGTTGAAATACCACAATACACTATTTGATAGCATTGCTCAAGCCAAAATGTGTATTAATCCTTTCTCTGTGCTTCACACTTTAATTCTCTGTGGAAACAAACTCTTTCCAAAAGATGATTCATTGTCATAAAAAGTCAGAAGAACCAACCTTCTAAATTAGATATCCTTGTGATGAACAAATTTGTTACAGAGTAAGTATGGGTCCATGTTTATACAATGCAATTAATGCAACACTGGCATAAAATGTAGTGCCAGCTGTTACCATTGAAGTCAGTGGTGCATTGCTGTTTGCCTGCAGAACTGTACAATCGCCACTGTTTACTCATCACATTCTAAAAGGACATTTTGTTTTGTTTTTGTACTTATTATAGTAGTATTCTGTTTTTGTTTTTTACACTGTATTAAAGCAGTAATTATTTCTTTACTTACCTACTTGCATGATTTCTGTACACGAATTGTGGTCAGTTTGAAATTCAAACAGCCTGTGGACAAAGGGTTAGAAAGATAATTAACAACTTACACTTACCTGGAATTAACAATATTAAACCCTGACAATAAATCAATTGACAAGTAAATTTTTTTTAAAAAAAATTGGATTGCAGGCTTGAAATACTTGTATTTTTAAATTAGCATTTCAAGTAGTTTATGTACTGTAAATAATGTCATGCCTGACTTATGTTTAAAAAACTGAGGTATATTCAGAGATGGGTCTATATTACTTCTGAGTATACAGGCAATCAGCATAATTTGTAACTAAACATGTTTTAAATATAGTATATCATTTTGAAATCTATACCATCAAATATACACATCATTAATGCATAAACTATAGTCAGAATAGACAGTTAAAGTAAGCAATAACACGCTTCAGCCACTTGAGAAATGGGTTATATCAGCATAACCTGAGATTGTGCTTATAAAAATGTGTGTGGTGAGGAACTTTGCATGGATTAGGGGTGTACTGTAGATCTGGACCAATCTGAGCCTGAATTAGTGAACAACGCAGATTAGCCGAAATTGGGTTTATTGTTTAGGAAATCCTTGCGCTATTGAAAACTTGAAAAATGCAGCAATACAAATAAAATATAATGTCCCAACAATGATCAAAACATATACTGTACATAATCAGCATTCAGAGGCAGAGCGAGTTGGTTTAAAAAAAAAAAGTCACCGATTTTCATATTCAGACTGTCAGTCTTAAATCTGCTCTCTGCTCGCTTGTCACTGTTTTCAGTAAATACAATACAGTATTGTCCGTTGGCTTGCACTATACTGTACTCAGTTTAATTAAATGATGACCAATCGCTTCCACACAGATACGCTGTTTTCCGCACGAATAAAGATTGTGAATACCCGCTCCCAGATAGATCAGATGATTTCTGCACTGTACTGTATTAAACCGCACAGATTATCGAAAACATGAATTATTGAAACCCGGATTAACGGGAGTCTGCTGTACTCTTTTTACCATATTGGGACTGGAATGTCATCAACCAATCAGGATGCTGGACATATTCAAGCCATTTTAAAAACCTAATATTTTAAAATTGATAACCACTTCTGTCACCAAAAGTGGAGCATATAAGGGAATTATAAGACATTGTGAGCTACGGGTATGCAGGGTAGCCAGTGTGCATTACAATAAGAATGCTGGGGAACATTCAGATAGGTATTGTCGGTACACCTGTATCATCACATTGTACTCACAGGGAAGTTCTAGTGCCAGTATTGACAGTATCTTCACTATAATATATTAAACATGTAACAAAGGTATGTTAATATGTTTCCAGAAAAAGATATGGATACTTAAAACCAATATATATTTAGCAGTATTTGCTGCTCTATATATTAGTATATTCTGTTCTTCCTTCTCTGTCTATATTCTACATATTCTAATTAATGTGCCAGTTGTGCTGTGTACACATCAAGCACATATTAAGCTGCCTTTAGTACAAAAGATGTGTTTATTGTGGATGCAAAAACCTATAACCCAATTTAAACGACAACTTCCACAGTGTTTATCAATATTCTCACTAAGATTTAAAGTAGACTGGCAGATTCATATAGTAGGATATCAAATTGTAAACTGTGCACAATTGCCTAGTTAACATTACCACACGTTCATCAAGGTCAGAAAAAAAAGCTGTTACACATTTCATTCGGCAGAGGTACATGTTTGCGTTGTCTGAAGTTGTCTTTTTCTTGACCTTTCTGACAGAGCCACGACTCACTGTCAGACATGCAAAACAAAGGTGGATCTCTGCAAATGTTTACATCCCAGGTGAGGTTTCAATCAGGAAATTGAACATTCAGCTTTTTTTATACAGTAGTTGGGCAAAACATTAGAAATGCTGTCGATGTGGTCCATCATGCACAGTCAGACTGAAACATGTTCAAATATTCCTAAATGGAAATCTGGATTGGAATTCTGCTGAGACATCTCTTCTTAAGAATGGCTCATAGTCATGACTTTTGAAACTGCCTACATAATTTGTAATTTTTACAATTTTGAATATACAAGCCCCAGAATCAAGCTGGAGTAATAAGCCCTATAAAATCTGCCATATATTCTGTTGTGTTACATTTTGCAGATGTTACTAGTCAGCCTCAAATGTAATCAGTGTCCAAATGCCTTCACTGGCCATAAACTGTATCGTGGACAGGAGCAAGAGCCTTGAAGAAAAGAAAAAAAAACCCTCTTATCAGCAAAGCATGAACAGAATATGATCACTGAGCTGTACCATTTCTCTTAGATGTCCAAATATTTTTGATTTTAGGTCCTGAAAAGAAATTCCAGCCATGAAAGTAAAAATCAGAAAACACATACCGGTACTTTGTTTTCGTAAGGCAGCACAGACACCTCAACACTCATTTCATCCCTTCTTGTTATCAGGGTGAAGGGAATCTACTTGCTTTTAAAGTGTTTTAGTTTCATAAATTACTTTAAGTTGGTGTCACAAAGACGGCTGCAGTGGGTGACGTCAAACCAGAAACCAGGAACCAACACAAAATAAATTGAGAGGTGGAGTTTTGGTGAAGCCGAACACTTGCTTGCACTCAGCATTTAATAAATGAACAGACAGAAAATAAAAGGTTGCAAGACAAACAAAACACCGGACACGGCACTTTAGCCAAAACAAAGAGACAAACAAAACGGACTACACACACAAACACGATGAGCTGAAATTATGATTTACTTTACGTTATTGCTTCCTCCTCTCCACACCTGTTCTCCACTCACGATCACACAACCCCGAGTGAGTGAAAACATGCTGCTTTTATGCAGCTGTACCAAGACTCGATAGCTCATCAATCATTCAATTGGAGTCTCGGTACAACTGCACATGAATTAATAAAGTGCAATTCCCTGTGCTCACATATTATTAATTTTACCTGCACGTGAAGTGCTGTGCAAATCCTTGTGCCTATATATACAATTTAAATCGCTTGTGTTTATAACCCATATTATATCCCATGTACCAACTACAAAACACCAACATTAACACACTACACGCAACATGCAACACAAATAAATAGCCCAGGGGCGGGGCACTTTGCCACAGTTGGCAATAGCTGTCTCTTCTGAACTACAGACTGTCTGGTACGTGTTACTATGGAAACAAGAAAAGGTAGCTGGTTCTATGATAGGATTGGCTCTGTGAGATCAACAGTGTGGTGCAGATTCTGACAATTTAGCAGAAAGCCTTTATTACATAACCAAAGTTCTGTTGTAAATATTGTAAATGTTTCGTCACCAACATGGGGAATGTATGGTAAAATCTACTGGTCATATTACAAATTAAAGGTCCAATCTGGCAACCACTCGACCTGATTTGAATCACCCTGGTTCTAAGAATCATGTTTGTTACAAATATTTGTTATTTTTTTCAGAGTTCATTTATAGTTTAATAATTCACAAGTGTGTTTGTAAATCTTTCTCTATTATTACAGTAACATTACTGTAACAAAGAATGCATGAACAAGTAAATAGTCTATGAAAAACACCAGAATGGCAGGTTGGAATGACTTGAATTCTGGCTAAGAAACAGGGCACAAGATGACAACACTGGCAATCTTAGTATTTAATATATTGTATACTGTACAGTTACTGTTGCATAGACATTTTACAAAAATAAAAAGATCCTAGATGACATTGCTGTGTGTGATTGCCGTGGAACTTTTCAGGTCCACAACTAAAAGAGCCAACTGCACCAGGTGTTCAGAGATATAAAGCTTTATTAGTCTGAGCAGTGTTCTGCCATACAGAGTTAGCATACAGTTATTATACCTTTACACAGAGACCGGGTCGTTTCCCTTTCAACCAATAAGCTGGAGCCAGCTCAGTTGGGGTAATTAACAACAGGGGGGACAGGTATTTACGAGGTAACAAAATAAAGATCAACCGATAAGCTGGAGCCAGCTCAGCTGGGGTAATTAACAACAGGGGGGGACAGGTATTTACGAGGTAGTGAGAAGTCAACTCAATAGGTGGTAATGCAATAAAAGTTTAGGTGGAATGTCATGTTCCTTTTGTCCCACCACCCACAGTTTGGTTCCCAGCTACACATCTGTAGTTTAATACATTTACTTTATTTCTAGAAATTTAATAGATCACAAACTCAAAAGATTTTAAAACATATAACTCAGTGAATAAATGTAGTACAGGGTAGCAACAAACAGGTACAGGAACGGTTCTATGCAATTATTCCCCTACAGTGATGCCAAGCAGACTGGAAGCAGTTAATAATTATGAAAAAGTATTGAAAGTTATGTTGCCGGGTGGATTTAACTTGTGATATGGTTGGTAGAGAAATTAACAAAACAGTTTTCTTTAAAAGGTCAGGTTCTCTTTATTTTATTTAACATAGCAAAATTCATTGCATTTAAATCATTTTTTCAGATATGGGATAAGTTTACAATGTATACTGCTGATCTTTTTTGATTACAACGACTGTCTCTAGATTAAAATCTAGCATGCTAATATTTAACAAGCGGTTATTACCTAGGCAACTGCCCAAACTTGTGCAGAACTAATACAGTGTGCAAAACTACAACTGGGGTAAAGAAAAAAAGGCAATAGTGGCCAGTCTGGGGAAAATATGCAAACACAAAATCAGTATAAATATACATTATAAAACAGTTTTAAAATGTTTTAAAACATTTTCAAACAGTCAAAGCACATGGCTACCCTGAAGTATCCTTCCAAACAAAGCTTCCCCAGTGCAACAGAGGTGCTCAATTTATACAAATAAAAATCAGGGTGTGTCCACCAGAGAGAAACCCTAACTTAACCTTTTTTCTGCCAAACTGGCCAGTTATTTAAAGTCATTCAGGAACATAGGAAACAACAATGCAAGGTCCAGTACATCTTACAAGTCTACAGTATAACTCATGGACGTTATACTGGCTCTTTAAGTCATTTTAAAATTATATATAGAGATTTTTTTGGTCATGTCAACAAAAAAAAAAGAATGATCATAGGGAGATATGGAATGAAGATAAATAAGGGCCAATTAAACCAATACTTGCTTCTACTTTTACTCAGATAACATATCCTTGATTGCATTCAATTAAATCTGTTAAAGAGGATACAGTATGCTCTGACAGTAAAACAAAACCTTTGTGTAGATCTTTGTGGTAGGGTAGCGTCACAGCCAAGGCTGGTACTGGCAGGAAAGAGATCCAGAGAAAAGTGATTGCAAGATTTAACATGCTGTTGTGCATTAATAATAAAATAATAAACATTCCCACGCGTTTTTGCAGGAAGGAATTTAACCCCCTCTGTAGGGCTTTTATAATGTCTTGAATAAGTTTAACAGTCTGTGGCAGAGCAAAGCTCTGCCCTTTAAATTGGCAGGGATGGGGTTAACTTCCCCTACCTGCCTGGGTTTATTATGTTCAGGTGGCTGGGGTTGATTAGTTGATTAGGTTGATTAATGATCAATCAGCGCCCAGCCACCTGATATAAAAGGAGGCCTCTGCTTCTCATTTGGGGAGAGGGAGCTGAGGAAGCAGGTTGGGGGTTTTCTTTTTTTGGTTGTTTAGAAAGTTTGAATCCAGTGAAGGCATTGCCTAGCCTGGAAACTGTTATTTTTGTAAGTTTTGCTTTTTATCTTTTTTGTGTTTAAATTGCTTTGTTTTGGCCCTTGTGCCCTTTCATTTTGTGTTTATTTATAATAAAAGTATATTTGTTTGAACTGAAGTCTGTCTCTGGGCCTCTATCCACTCGCCAGCTTGCCACACAGTCTTTATTCAGTTATTTCAAAAGAGTAGTTTTATTCCAAATGGCAGAAGTCTCCACAGCATTACAGTATCTCACTGGGTTACTCTCAACAGCACTGAGAATCACAAAGGGCCTTCCCAAAGCAGTTTATTTTCATACGGGCAATAAAACAAGCATTCATACCGCTAACATCCCAGACTTACCCAATAATAGTTTACCATACTGCTTTCTAAGCAAAACAGAAAACATTCTTTACCCTGAAATCGGTTTGAACAAGTTTCCTTTTATGAGGCCCTAAAATATATTGAAATGTGTTTTATAACTTTATGGCGAGGCACTTGGACATATTGGAAGGTGCTTTTAGAACTTTATGGCATCATATAAACTCCTCCACTCATAGGCTGCTGCAAAATGGCACACAGGGACTCATTTTAACTATGAGAGGAAATTGACCAAATATACCTACCAATTTCACCTACATCCTCCCTGCCACCCAATATTCCCCCCCACACACCTGTGAGCCAGCAGGGCTTCCACCCTGTCACAACTTCAAGATAATATTTTGATGTGGTGATTTTTCTTAATTTTTCTTCAATAATATGTTTAATAAAAAGCAATTTTTGCATTTCAATAACAATGTTGTAGTGAGTTATGCAAAAAAAAACAAATATGTATCACGCTAATTACTTACAAAGTATGTAGCAGTTTGAATCATAATTGCAGGCTGTGTATTTGGTATCTACAGTGTAATTAGGGTATTTATAATGCACATGTTTTGGCATTACTATATAGGCATAATTTTAATAGTCAACAGACATTATTAGTCGTAGTTGTCGTATTTTTGTTCTTAGTGCAGGGAGAACAAAAGGTTAAAACAAACAAACACTAATTCTAAAGAAACCAACCGATAAAAACCAAAGATTTTTTTTCAATTAAAAGGTGCCCTACTACTTTAGATAAATAAAATTAGCAAAAAGAATTGAAAAAGAAAAATTTAAAAACTGTTAAATTAACTGCTGGAGGAGCTCCCAAAAAGTGCGACCTCTCAGTAGTTCTCTTTAATGCCCAGTAGGGGGATTAGATCAGCTGCCACTGGCAGCTGGTGTGCACCGGCTGCTCAAAGGCAGCCAGTGCAAAAATTCAGTTTAGCACCCCCTCAACAAAAGGGGGTGCCAACAAGGACTGTCCATTAACTAATTAAATGAAAAACCAGTTAAAAAGACTGTAAATTATATATTCAAAACAAAGGGAGGGGGGGGGGGGGGGTACAGAGCACGCCACCCAGAGCCCACTAGTCAACAAAAGCCGACACGTTGCCAGCAGACTCTGCGTGAGCGTGCTCCAAATTAACCCTGGTATGGACCAGGGCCCTGAACATGGCCCCGCAGTCAAGAGACCCTCTCCAGTGATCTTACAATTCCTGGTCTTGTAGATGGTCAGTCTAGCGAGAGCCAGGAGCAGATTCACCAGGAGGTCTCTCGCCTAGCAGTAGTTTTATTTGTAATTCAGAATGCACTGGATGCCTGGTCAGTAGGGACTGCTGCATTTTGTTTACACCACCCACTTTAATAAAAATATCTGAACTGAAACTATAAGAAAAGACTATTGTTTTGAGTAATGCCTTCAGTGTACAATTTTAACTACTTGGTATTAGTATAGATGTTCCTTGTACTGTAAGTATGGGTATGTAACGGGGTGCCCACCTCTTGTGTATATTTATGTATGTACTTCCGTTTGTATTATCACCATTGTTACATTGTGTTTGTATGCAGGTGGATGGGAACCGTCCGCCATTATTATTCATTATTTGAAACAGGCGATAAGCTGGTCTTATAAAGTGTAGTTAGCGTGGAAGGGGACCCAATCGACTGCTCTGATCACTGGATGCTGGCCTACTGTAGGTACCTATTCAGAAAAAACTTCAGGTGGTAGATCTTTTAGTTATATGGTATCTAAATTATGGAACAACTTGCCCATCACAATTAGAGAAGCCCCTTCAGTCAATGTCTTCAAGTCTAGACTAAAAACCCATATCCATAGCTTGGCATTTTCATCCAGATGAGCTGATATCCACTTGCCCCCCTATTGTTCCCACATTAAAATCATATTTTTATAATACATTTTTTAAATGCTTACTGTTGTTCAGTAATATGTATTGTTAAAGCGCTGTGTGGAGACCTGCTGCAAAAGGCACTTGTGGCAAAGCGTAAGCCTTGCACAATGGAATATGTAGTTTATTGTATGTCTTTTTGTTAATTGTTAATATTGATTTAATTGTTTAGCTGCTGCTGCAAGGCCTGCCGTTTTCACGGCACCTTTTGAGTTATAGTTTGGTGTATTGTGTTTTATTTTGCACTTTTTGTACGGTTTTCTGTATCTGTCCTCTGTGCGTTACCATCGCTGGTAACGTCACATGACCGCCTTTATTTTACTTTCACTTTGTTTGTTGTTAATAAATCCTGCGCGCCTGTGCCGGCGTTTCAACACCACCTCTGTCTCTCTGTATGCTTGAACAGCGGCTACCCACGCGTGTGACCCGAGGAAGACCCTGTCACATATGGTGTCGGAAGTGGATTCCGCTGCATCCTGCCGAAGCAAGGCTAGATGGCTACAGAGAGACAGGAGGAGCAAACCCCTGAAATTTTTTGGGGGGGACAAGGGCAGACCGCAGGTAACCCTGAGGGGCTGCTGAAGGAGAGGGATGGAGCCGCTGTCCTTAAAGGCACTGGGAAGGAGCCGAGACATCCCGCCCGAACGCCAGAGAGGCCGAGGAGGGTCCGTTCCCGAGAGCTGCAGAAGGAGGAGTTCCGGTCCTGGAAGCTGGCGAGGGAGGAGGAGAGACTGCCTGCCCGGACGCCAGCGGGAGGAACTGCCTGCCGAGCGTCAGCGAAGGAGGACCTGTCGTTTGTGGGGGATCGTCACAGAAGGAGGCGGGTCAATCCTCTGGAGAGGAGCCCCGTGAAGGGACACTGGGTTTAGGGGATAATAATTCTGGGTGTATTGTTGTTAATTATTGGTATGTGGATAGTGGTTGTATGTGTGTGCATGTTTATTGTTTATAGCAATGCTGACGTTGGAGCCTGGTGTCTGGTATGATGGTATGGAGGTTGCGCCTGGCTCTAATGTTCCCTCCCACCCACCCTTGTGTTTTTTTTTTTGTTTTGTCGAATGGACCCCTATGGGTTCCATTCTGAGCGGGAGGATATGTGGCAAAGCGTAAGCCTTGCACAATGGAATATGTAGTTTATTGTATGTCTTTTTGTTAATTGTTAATATTGATTTAATTGTTTAGCTGCTGCTGCAAGGCCTGCCGTTTTCACGGCACCTTTTGAGTTATAGTTTGGTGTATTGTGTTTTATTTTGCACTTTTTGTACGGTTTTCTGTATCTGTCCTCTGTGCGTTACCATCGCTGGTAACGTCACATGACCGCCTTTATTTTACTTTCACTTTGTTTGTTGTTAATAAATCCTGCGCGCCTGTGCCGGCGTTTCAACACCACCTCTGTCTCTCTGTATGCTTGAACAGCGGCTACCCACGCGTGTGACCCGAGGAAGACCCTGTCACAGCACTAAATAAAAATAAAATTGAATTGAATTGAATTAAATCTCCATCCCGATAAATCTCGTGGGAATGTGGCTGGAGCCTGAATAAGGTAATTATTTGATTAATAGGTAATTAAGACTCCAGCCACAGAATATAAAAAGACCCACTCTGGGTTCATTAAACGGAGAGCTTAGAGAACTGCAAAGACGACTGTAAATTGAGAGTGAGAGCAAATGCAATCTGAATCGAGAGATCCAAAAGGTACTCATTTTGTGAAATATCGTATTTGTTAGTGTTTATTTGTTTGGCCAATGTGCCCTTTTCTTTTGTGCATTTAAAGCATTTTTGTTTAAATCTTTTCTTTGTGTTTTATCAGGTTGTTTGATTCATTAGTTAATAAATATACTGCTGCGGCCGTTTGAGCCCCATACCAATGTCTGTGTACTGCTTCCCTGGTCTGACATCACCCAGGCAGCAATCTCTGCCACAGGGTAACGAATGATAACTTTCTTATGAGAAGGGTATGGCTATTGTACTTAGCAACTGTACTTCAACAGTGCTGTGCTTACAATAGTACTGTACTTAGAACAGTATTGCTAACCAACTTATTGACACAGATTTCTGAATTATATTGCTGAGTTGGCAACACAATGATATGATTAACATTAAACTTCTAAGATAATGCTTAAAAAGAATCCTGCCCCAAGCTCTCATCACACCAGTGCTTCCCTAGTTCTGTCTGCAGTGGCAGTAGCTACTTATACAAATAGGACATTCAAAAGTTTAAACAGGTCAGCATCTCCTTCTGATTCAGGACTCAATGTCTTCTTGTCTTCTGGGGGCAATTCCATCTTAGCATCTCCTGGTTCTTGAACCTCACCTCTTTCATAAATGGCCAGATCATCTTCATCAGAGTTACATACTGTTGTTAAAAGAGTTAAGATCAAATGAATCAGGATTATGTTGTCAACCTGAGTTTGGGGGAGGGCTTCACTTGGACAGTGGACACTTAAACGCAATTCTGTGCAATGCAAATTCTTTGATGGCTAGAATTCATCAACAGGTGCCTCTGTGTATACTAATTTATTTACACTTTCCATGGTACCCCCTCCCATATATCCTGAACGTTATTCCTCCCACGGATATTACGATTCTGTATATAAACCAACTGACCTGTTAGCAGCTGCGTGTTCCGAGATGGTTTTCCATGGTTTTGATGATTTTTGAACCTGCCTCTGTTGTTCCAGCTGGACCTTCCTCACTCTCCCCTCCTTCGAGCAGAAAATGAATTGAAAGACATGGGGAGCACCCAAACATTGCTTGATTTTTTTGAGGATGCAACATCGATAATGGATAATTGCAAAGCATATGACATGGTTTATTTAGATTTCCAGAAAGCTTTTGACAGAGTCCCGCACAAAAGATTAATTCTCAAACTGAACGCAGTTGGGATTCAAGGAAACGCATGTACATGGATTAGGGAGTGGTTAACATGTAGAAAACAGAAAGTACTGATTAGAGGAAAAACCTCAGAATGGAGTGTGGTAACCAGTGGTGTACCAAAGGGATCAGTATTAGGTCCTCTGCTATTCCTAATCTACATTTAGATTCTGGTATAGTAAGCAAACTTGTTAAATTTGCAGACGACACAAAAATAGGAGGAGTGGCAAACACTGTTGCAGCAGCAAAGGTCATTCAACAAGATCTAGACAAGATTCAGAACTGGGCAGACACATGGCAAATGACATTTAATAGAGAAAAGTGTAAGGTACTGCACGCAGGAAATAAAAATGTACATTATAAATATCATATGGGAGAAGGAATCTATGAAAAAGACCTATGAGTTTTTGTTGACTCAGAAATGTCTTCATCTAGACAATGTGGGGAAGCTATAAAAAAGGCTAACAAGATGCTCGGATACATTGTGAAAAGTGTTGAATTTAAATCAAGGGAAGTAATGTTAAAACTGTATAATGCACTAGTAAGACCTCATCTTGAATATTGTGTTCAGTTCTGGTCACCTCGCTATAAAAAAGATATTGCTGCTCTAGAAAGAGTGAAAAGAAGAGCGACCAGAATTATTCCGGGCTTAAAAGGCATGTCATATGCAGACAGGCTAAAAGAATTGAATCTGTTCAGTCTTGAACAAAGAAGACTACGCGGCGACCTAATTCAAGCATTCAAAATTCTAAAAGGTATTGACAATGTCGACCCAAGGGACTTTTTTGACCTGAAAAAAAGAAACAAGGACCAGGGGTCACAAATGGAGATTAGACAAAGGGGCACTCAGAACAGAAAATAGGAGGCACTTTTTTACACAGAGAATTGTGAGGGTCTGGAATCAACTCCCCAGTAATGTTGTTGAAGCTGACACCCTTGGGATCCTTCAAGAAGCTGCTTGATGAGATTCTGGGATCAATAAGCTACTAACAACCAAACGAGCAAGATGGGCCGAATGGCTTCCTCTCGTATGTAAACTTTCTTATGTTCTTATGTTCTTAATAACCAGTCATCTGGTTTTCTGTGTGTTGTAAGCAAATAGTACTTCTGCCTAGCATTCTGTCCATCTTTCCTTCTTCTCAGCAGGTAAAGTACGTAGTAGGTTGTGTAGGGTCCGGGTTAAACCTCTCGCACTGCCTGTTTCCTTGAGGATTGTAAGCAGTGGTCCTGCTCTTTTAAATCAGATACAACTGACATAACAGGCAGATTACCTCGGCTTCAAAACATCGGCCCTGGTCTGTATGAACTCACCCTGGGACCCCCTTCTTAAGATCCATTCCTGGACCAGCACTGATGCAGCCATCTGATTTTTGTTTGTACTGCCACTATAAACTTAAATAAATGTAAATAATAATTAGGACTTTCTCCATTCCATTTCTAGTTGGCTTCAATAAGGTGAACTCTAGTGCTCCCTAGAAAGGTCTTAAATTTAGGTTGCAGATCTTTAGCCACCATACATCATTCACAGTTTCTGCACCTCACCATCACCTACATCATGATGCATTTTGGGCCAGTAACAACGCGACCTTACCAGCTTAAATGTGCGATCCACTCCTTGATGTCCCTGTCTATCGTGCAATTGAGTCAGGACCTTCTTTTTCAAAACCGAAGGCAGGAGCAGCTGGTCAGTCTGACCACCTTAGTCTCCAGAACCACTCAATACAGGATGCTCTGTTTTTCTTCTATCAGGTCCCACTGTCTCAATAGTTCCAGAGTTTCAGCAGATTCCATCTCTCATTCTGAATGGTTAGGAGCTCTGCCTCTCCTCCAATACTACAGGAACCGACCGGTACAGGCATCTGCTTCCTGCAAAAGCTTCATATTCCCTTGTGAACGTGTGCGTGGCAGTGCATAGGTGGAGGGGTGATGCAGGTGCTCCAAACAGGGACAAACACACAGTTCAGGCTCTTTTTATTTTTCTTGTTCTGGTCAGCTTGACCAGTTTAAATAATAAAGCTGGCTCTACCCAACTATGGGTATTGCCAGCATCAAAACCAAGGGGTTGCAGTCCCAAAATAATAATAACAGACACACAACACAAACACAGACATGTCTCTTAACAGTGCAGGCTCTCAGTGCAGGTGTTGTGCTGGAAAGTGTACAGGTGCAGTTGAGTCTGTGTTTATCACTGGTGTATTTAGCTGTCTGGCAAACACAAACACACACAGTTAGAACATAAAACACTTCACTCATGTTTGAACTGTCCTCGTTTCCGTCCATTACATAACAAAAGAACAGATTACAGGGTCATGTCCCCCTAAAGTACTCTCAGCCCACCCCGTCCGATAGCTAGTTTAATCACGTCTCCTCTAATTCATGACTGAAACTTCGCTCACCGTACTAGGGTGATGACTCCAGGTACCATGACGAGGCACACAGTTCCTGTTGTACAGTGCCCTCACAGGTCGAGAGGGAGATTGTTGATTGGGATTAATTTGCTCTATGTCACACTCCTACACAGTACTCTGGAAAGGAATTAACCATTTCCACGGACACATATCTGTTTATAACAGGCTGAAGACCACAAAAGATATTGAGAGAAATGGGATGGTGTCTGAATATTGAAATATGATCAGTAGTTGTACCATAATTTGTTTTAGGCAGTGTCACAAAGACGGCTGCAGTGGGTGACGTCAGACCAGAAACAGGAAATAAACAACAGAGAGAAGTGGAGTTTGGTGGAGCTGAGCGAATGGTTTCGCTCAGCATTTAATAAATGAACAGACAGCCAGAAAATAAACGGTTTAACAAACACAAAAACAGGACACGGCACATTCGCCAAAACAAAAGAGACAAATAAAACGGACTAACACTACACAAAACACGGTGAGCAGATATTTTAACTTTACGTTATTATTTTATTATTTATTACCTCTGTCTCCAATCCCGTTCTCCACTCACCGAACACCCAACCCCGAGTGGGTGAAAACATCCAGCTTTTATGCAGCTGTACCGTGACTCGATTGCTAATCAATCATTCAATTGGAGTCGCGGTACAACTGCACGTGAATTAATAAATTGCAATTCCCTGTGCTCACATATTATCACGTTTTACTTGCATGTGAAGTGCTGTGCAATCCTTGTGCCTAAATACATATATACATTTTAAACACTTGTGTTACACAAACCCGTTTATATCCCATGTACCAATGACTATACACCAACATTAACACACAACACAAAATACACACAGGGGTGGACACTTTGCCACAGGGAGTCATGGAGACATGATTGGGTTTCAGTAAGGGAGGATGTAACACGTTGTTATTATAATGTATTTTTATTTGCATGTTCACAATATGGTTTATCATTTAGTATCACTTAGATTATTATGATTTACTATGTGTGTTGGTTTTGCTTATTCACTGTCAAATTATTGTTTGATCACACCATAAAGTGTGTGTGACTCCTTAATTTGTTTTGTGTTCCTACCCCTGCAAGTACCTTGAGTGATTATCAGCTGTCCTCCAAATGGGAGTAAGATGGCATCAGAAGCATTGATTGAATCGTTTTCCGCTTGCAGCTTACTTAAAACCAACAAACCAGAAAGGAGAGACAAAGTAGAAGGCAGAAAGTGCTTTGTGTTCGCTGGTGCTTGTTTGTCTGTCTGTTGTTGTGTGAGATATGAGCTACTTTCGATCTTTTGTCTTTTTTAATTCTGGTTTTGTTTTTGTAAATTGAACAGGTTGCAGAACATGTGTCGCTGATAACAAGAAAGCACATTCAGAATTATATTACTTGACCTTGTTGCGTGATTAAAGGGATATTGTATGTAACTCGTAGAATATACATTATGAGCTATAAAGGTCATGTGTTAAAGAAAATGATTTGAAATTGTAATGATGCACGAATTATGTTTTAAAGCAAGTATGATTATTTTGCTTTGTATGGTGAAACTGAAGTTTGAACGTTATCAATTGAATAATGTAGAGGAATTTAGAATGTGTTAAAAATGAAACTAGAGGTACTTTAATTAATTATACTGTCACAAATGATCCTAAAACCTGTCTTCCGTTGTACAAGGTGCAATCACCTTTTTTGAGTGAAAGGTGTGCGCTGCAAAGATAAATGTCTCTTTGACAGAAACAGTTTACTTTATTTGAAGTCTTCCCACTGATGATGGGAATAGGACTGTAGAGATGGAAGCTCTGCTAACAAGATTTAAGTTTTTGTAGGTATCAGGCTTTTAAAGACCTGTGGTGGCTTTGACAGATTCACTGAGAGCAGAAACCGACCCAAGACTGTGACAGCTACTGGAAGCAAGCTGATCTTTGGGATGCAAATTGAGCATTTGTGAAACTGCATGTGTGTTAAAATGTTGTAATAACTGTACTGTGTTTTAAAGAATATAAAGCCAGCAGAAATACTAAACAAATTATTAAAACACACTGGTCATACAAAAAGTTTTAATATGCTCTGTATTAACCTATAGTTATTCTGTTACAACAGAGACAAATATTATTGTACCTTTGTAAGTCTGAGTAAAAAGGGAAATATATTTTTAACCCAGGATTGAAATAGTTCAACCAAAACAGATGTTTATATATACATTATATTCTGCACTTCCATATATATTTTTGGGAGGTAAGAACTATTTTGAATGTATATCTCTTATATTGATGCATTGCTATAGGGTATAGATTCTATATTTTAGCTGTGGAGAAATTAAATATTGGATGCTATAGGATTTAGCGGTGAGCGTTTTTAGCTTTAGGCATGCGTAGCTTAAGAGCAAAACATGTTATAACCATAAACATATTGAAGTATTAATGCTGTTATACCTGTTAAGGCACTGGACCTCCCAGATTGCCTGTCAGTCGGGATTCAACGTAGTCTGTAACTACTCAATCAATTTTTATGCATTTAATAAACTGAAGGAGTACTGATACTACTCTGATTCGTTAAAACTTCAAATCGAATAAGTCTGTGTGAGCTTCTTGATTATTAAAAGTCATCTGGATATAGATCACGAACAATCCACTACCCTCAGGTCCCAATATATCTATATATATATATATATATATATATATATATATATATATATATATATATATATATATATATATATATATATAGAGAGAGAGAGAGAGAGAGTACTGTGCAAAAGTTTTAAAGCGGGTGTGAAAAAATGTTTATAGATTAGATTTATCAATTAACAAAATGCAAAGCGAGTGAACAGAAGAAAAATCTACATTAAATCAATATTTGGTGTGACCACCCTTTGCCTTCAAAACAGCATCAATTCTTCTAGGTACACTTGCACACAGTTTTTGAAGGAACTCGGCAGGTAGGTTGGCCCAAACATCTTGGAGAACTAACCACAGTTCTTCTGTGGATTTAGGCAGCCTCAGTTGCTTCTCTCTCTTCATGTAATCCCAGACAGACTCGATGATGTTGAGATCAGGGCTCTGTGGGGGCCATACCATCACTTCCAGGACTCCTTGTTCTTCTTTACACTGAAGATAGTTCTTAATGACTTTTGCTGTATGTTTGGGGTCGTTGTCATGCTGCAGAATAAATTTGGGGCCAATCAGATGCCTCCCTGATGGTATTGCATGATGGATAAGTATCTGCCTGTACTTCTCAGCATTGAGGAGACCATTAATTCTGACCAAATCCCCAACATTTGCAGAAATGCAGCCCCAAACTTGCAAGGAACCTCCACCATGCTTCACTGTTGCCTGCAGACACTCATTCGTGTACCGCTCTCCAGCCCTTCGGCGAACAAACTGCCTTCTGCTACAGCCAAATATTTCAAATTTTGACTCATCAGTCCAGAGCACCTGCTGCCATTTGTCTGCACCCCAGTTCCTGTGTTTTCATGCATAGTTGAGTCGCTTGGCCTTGTTTCCACGTCAGAGGTATGGCTTTTTGGCCGCAAGTCTTCCATGAAGGCCACTTCTGACCAGACTTCTCCGGACAGTAGATGGGTGTACCAGGATCCCACTGTTTTCTGCCAATTCTGAGCTGATGGCATTGCTGGACATCTTCCGATTGCGAAGGGAAGTAAGCATGATGTGTCTTTCATCTGCTGCAGTAAGTTTCCTTGGCCGACCACTGCGTCTACAGTCCTCAACGTTGCCCGTTTCTTTGTGCGTCTTCAAAAGAGCTTGGACAGCACATCTGGAAACCCCTGTCTGCCTTGAAATTTCTGCCTGGGAGAGACCTTGCTGATGCAGTATAACTACCTTGTGTCTTGTTGCTGTGCTTAGTCTTGCCATGGTGTATGACTTTTGACAGTAAACTGTCTTCAGCAACCTCACCTTGTTAGCTGAGTTTGGCTGTTCCTCACCCAGTTTTATTCCTCCTGCACAGCTGTTTCTGTTTCAGTTAATGATTGTCTTTCAACCTTCATATTGAATTGATGATCATTAGCACCTGTTTGGTATAATTGTTTAATCATACACCTGACTATATGCCTACAAAATCCCTGACTTTGTGCAAGTGTACCTAGAAGAATTAATGCTGTTTTGAAGCCAAAGGGTGGTCACACCAAATATTGATTTAATGTAGATTTTTCTTCTGTTCACTCACTTTGCATTTTGATATATATAAAGAGTATGTGCGAATCTGACAATGCAGTCGAATTGAAAATTATAATAAGAGTGAAACGGAACAAAACATATTAGGTTGGACAGTGCAGTGTGTTTTATGGGTAGTCCTTTCTTGTATTTTATGTTACCAGTCTTAGGTTTGTGATTGTTAAATGAATGTTGTATGGAACGTTCCTGTTTGCAGTGTTTACCCACTTGTTGTGAAGATTTGATTTTGTATTTAATTGTGTTTGTATTAGTTGTGTTTATTTATTGTTTGCATGAGGAAGGGATTGTGATTGGTCCCCTTTGCTCCAAGGACCCACAAATCAGCCACAGGTGCATTCAATAGAGGTGCCCATTGCCATCATTGACATCCCTATAAAAGGGGAACCAAAACTCACCAGAGGAGGAGTGTGGGTTGCTGGTGGTGCCTGGAGACTTGATGGAGAGGAAGTCAGTCATTTTGTGGAGCAGGAGCGCTGACAACACCACACACAGAGACTGAGATGTAGAGAGTTGCAGTGTGGCGAAAGGGTTTTGAGTTGAGGAAGGACTGCTTAAATATAATACAAAGGGAAGTATTATGGATTTTCAAGTACGAGATAAGTCAACTGTAAAACGCTGCATGTAGAGAATATTGAATGTGGATTATTGTTGGACCGCCTCTAAAAGTGTGGTTGCATGACATCGAAGTATCCGCTGAGTATACAGAGGGTCCAAAAGACACAGGTACTCACGCATTGCCACTTGTGAGAATGTGCCAATATTAATGCCCTATGTGTTTAGGCTCTGTTTCAAAGGCACCCGCACTGTTGGCCCTGCTGCTACAGACGATTGAACAGCACGACCCAGGAGATCGAATAACAGCAGCACAACACACACCCAAACTGTGAGGCAGGGTGTGTTTGGAACCAGCTAGAGTGCTGCTGGGACTGGGAATAAGTGCTGCTCATGTCCTCTTTTGTACAGAGTGTGAAGGCGGCATAAGATACTGTAGTGTTTGTGACTTTCCACCAGGGCCTGGAGAAGATCAAGCAGGCCATGCCACTATCTTAATTACAGTCTCCATACCAGTGATATAAACAGGGCAGAGTATACAGCAAACTAGTACAGGATTGGATCAGAACATACAGCAAACTAGCACAGGATTGGATCAGAACATACAGCAAACTAGTACAGGATTGGATATATACAGGGCAGAGCATACAGCAAACTAGTACAGGATTGGATCAGAGCATACAGCGAACTAGCACAGGATTGGATCAGAACATACAGCAAACTAGCACAGGATTGGATCAGAACATACAGCAAACTAGCACAGTATTGAATCAGAACATACATTTTCTATTGGTGAGATTTGTCTATGATATATTTACCTGTGTGAAATATAAATTGTTTAAATTTACTTACTTCCTGTGTCCTGTGCACTCATTGGGGAAGGTCCGGGTGGTCACCTCTATGTCCAAAATTTTCATAAATTGTTATACTTACCAGTGTTAACAATAACCCCTAACATATGTAACATCTCATTTTATATTTATTGCACTTTTTAAATTACAATAGTACTCCTAACCGAATACATAATTTGTTTAATTGTTAAGGTGAATTTCTCTAATCCTGGTGAATGCATTTTCTCTGGTAGGCTACTCTTTGCTCACCTCTGGTATAAATAAACTCAACATGATTGGAAGTAGCCACCAAGCACTTATGTATTATAAGAATATTTTATATGCAACAGACACGTGAAGGTGACATTGTATATAGTGTACAATGTTTGAAAATATAAATACATTTAGACACAATCCATGTCAATGATCTTTTGCCTGTAAGGAAACTTTATTGTAATATCTAGTATGCCATTTTCTGTACCAAGATTGCATTATTTACTCCTAGGTTTTCTTTTGTATAATTCAAATAAAATCCACAGTAGAGGTCAGTTGTCATATAATGTACATATTCAGAGTTCAGATTTAATAATTTCTTGGTAGTAACATTACACTGGGTATATCATGTTAGCAATACAACAAACATTCTGTTAGGTTACAAATGATTAAAACAAGTGAATAAATCTAATTCATAACACCACGTATAGAAAAGGCTTACAGACTTATCTAGGTAGTCTGTAAGAAATTAACCCTGGTCCTGTACACTCTTGCTGTGTGTCGTCGGCACCACAGTCGCAGTCTGTTAAATTTCTGTTTCAAGGTCTAGTTAAATACTATTAAATTGTGACAATTAACAGATTTATTTAATTCCCTTGCAAACAAAAGAAATAGTCGTAAGAAGCACTGCTTGTTAAGATATTAATATTATTTCACAAACCAGCATAATCAATGCTACAGACCGATTTGTTCATTAACACTGGAGTTATCATTTGAACCCCCAACCCCACCCACCCCCTCATTTATTCTTGCTTGAATTTTTTATTTTGTTAAATGTAAGAGTTGATATATTCTGACTGTAAAATTGTCTTAACAGTCATTTATTAAAGATATTGGGCCTGTTTACAACTGTGGGCAAATTGCCCAGCTTATACATTAATATGTAGGAGGCAATTTAGCTGTGATTTGCCCATAGGGAAAATATAGGCCCTAGAATGTTGTATCTGTAAGTTATTGTAGATGAAATGTAGTGTTTTACTTTGAGACCTCAAAACCTGTTAATTATCTATTTACAAAAAAATGAATACCACAGGCAGAAGAAAATTCCAACAGTTAACCCTATATAAGTGTTTTTTACATTTTAAAAATTGTGTGAGTAACAAACATTTCACTATATTTGTAGATGTTGCATCGAGCACAAACACACGTCTACTAGTTTAAAATTAAGCTCCCATTGGCCTAATTTCTAAATCTCCTTGACATACAATAATTACACAAAGATCTACCTGTCAAACGTATAAGCTTTCCCCTAATTGGTGTAATTTTCAGTAAATTAATTTTGCCTCAAGGGCTTCTTTACCTACCAACATGAACCTGCTCATTAATTAATTTAGAACTACAGGTAAATGTTGTAATTTGTTAGTTTTATAGATGCAGACTATATGATTCTATGGGTGTTATCACAATACATTTCTTTTGTTGTGTGTTATAACAAAGTCTTACGTTAAAGGTTTGTAGGCTTTCTTCCCCTCTGTTGTCGCCGTTCCCAATCACTTTACCTTTATTTGTTTTGCCCTGCACTCTGTTCTACTCCCTGCTAGCATTAAAACTTCTAATCTGATAAGTGACTAGTATTTTTTGATATTATTTTAAAATGGATCTCTGTGGTATTTCAGGGTTCCAATTATTATTAGAATAATAATATTTGTTAGTATTTTTTTTTTTAAACGTAACATATGCCACTGTAGGACCATAACAGTATTTATAAAGGGTTCAACTTTTTTGTAATCTAACACAAGAAATACATTTGAGGGCTTTGTAACAATGTAGCTTGGAAAGAAACAGACCCCTGGTCACCATAGTAACGTCTGATAAGTTTTGTGGGAAATTTCTGAGCCTGCAATAGCCCTCTGAATGATAGAGGTAGGCAAGCATGGATGCACCTGGCTCTCAAGGTTGGTTGTTGCAAAAAGCAATAATTCTAATTAAGGGAGAAGTTGGTTTTTGTTTGCATGAATTTTACATTCTGTCAGAAAAAAGGAAAGAGCAGGCATAACATCTTGAACTGCAACGCTGCTTTCAATACCTAGCAACGAATAAGTTCGAGAAAAGGGAGTATGCTGTAAACATCTAGCAAAGTCAGGAACTACAAACAATTTTAATCATTCCCTTCATCGGCTGCAAGATGAAAATTAAGTATTCCCGGTTCAACTAAGATTGAACAGAATCTATATGTGGGAATGTAATACATATTCAAAGAGAGAGAGAGAGAATAAGCTGGCACTTTTATAAAATGGCTTTCTTATCTTAGTGGGTTTTAATGTAACTTTAAAATGGTTGCTTTTGTATTATTATTATTATTATTATTATTTATTATTATTATTATTATTATTATTATTATTATTATTATTATTATTATTTTTATTATGTGTATACTGTTATTTAATCGTAAATCTTGAAAAACTACTCACTTCTAAATCTTTTGTACTCATTGTTGTATTACTTTAGTATAAATACATGTTAATTTGGATTCATATGTTGTTTTTTTTCTGACTTTATGTGAACGAAAAGACACATATTTGCCTGTTTTCCCATTGGAAATAGTGATATTTTGAAATATCACTGTCCTGGTCACAAAAGCAAAGTTTGTGAGGAATAATAGCCATTTTCTATACTTTTGAAGCATAAGCAATTAGGAAATAACACTTACTACCCAGGAACAAAAAATAATAATAACAATTGTTACACGGTGTAATCTATTTGTTTTTTAAGTGTAAGATTGTAATGTCTCTGTCCTATGAGTTTCTTAACAGCATGAACTCAGCTGAACTACGGATGACCTCCTATTTTTTAAGTAGCACACAAGCCAGCTAAAATCAGTTCGCTAGTGGCACACCAATCTTCCCAATTTCCAACGATAATTAATGTCTTTTAGCAATGTTCCCCCTTCTTCTAGGGTGAGAAGATAATTTCCGTCGTTAAATTTTAACCTTGACTCTATAATCTTTTTGATAAAAGAATTCTTGCTCTGCGTGCCAACTATGCCTCCCTTTACTAGGCACAGCTTTCTCTAAAAAACAGGCTCATAGCAAATTCGGGAAGAAAGTTTACATAAAGTTTACCTTTTTCAAAACCTATCCTCTCCTTTTAAAATTACTTTTTATTATTTGTTTAAGCTTCTTATTTTATATTTCAAACAACATCTCTTTATGTTGCATCATCTTTTAACTCAGAGTCAAACTAAACAGTTTATTCCCTATAGAACACGATTACTAACTATTTTAAATGTAAACTTATCTTGATGAGAAACAATTTCATGTATATTATTGTAACAGGCAGTGTTAAGCATATGGTCTTACACACACAAAATGTTTTTAGTAAAAAGCAAGCATATTAAACCTTATTTCAACATTTAACAACATTTTCTTAGGCTAAAAAGGGTGCTGTAGAAACTTAGCATTCAATTCTGGGAACCAAGCCCATCTTGATAAGAAACTGCCCAAAACTAGCCACTCGTATCAAACTGTACCAGTTTCTACTGCATGATTTTTTATATAAAGAGAATACATAAGTTCACAATTACTAATTAAAACAGCATTAAGCGTTACTTTTGTTTACACACTTACATAATTTTCCAGACCAAAGATTATACAAACACTACAAAGGATTATAACACATTTTATTGCATTAATACATTTCATTTTAAATCATCCAGTCCATGTCCAGGGTTTCAGCTCGCTCCCAGCAGGACTCCACTTCGGTCTCAGGTTCAGCTCGGGTTGGCTCAGTGAACACGACAATGGGCCCTCGAATCCATCATCTCGCATCACAGGTGTGAGTCACTATGGCCTTGACTTTGTACCTACAAGACACTTGCACACGCTTAGCAGGGACACCTTCCTCACATTCTAATTTTCTCAGATGTGCCCATTTTAGTAAGTGACCTTTTTCCTCACAACCCAAGCATTCAACTCTTTTTACATCCCGTGGATTCACATTCAGATGAGAGAAAGAGATTCCCTCAGAATAATTACATTCAAACAAGATTCTACAGTGTTTAGCCAAATGACTGCATGCCGGACAAAGTCTGGGCCCAGTCGCTGATGACTTGCTTTGGCACATATTACATGCACAATTAACAAGAGGATTATGTTTTAATTTATGTGTCAGGGTTTCTTCTGCACCATGTACAATAGTTCTGGATCTGTACACATTGTTACTATACATTTCTTTCTGCTCACACAAGGTCACTTTGCGAGGTATGCCTTCTATTCAAAATACTGAAGAAGGCCAAAACTCACTGTTATTCATATTTTCTGGTATCCAATTACTGTTCTGCCTCACATCATCAGTTGGCAGACACACTACAACTGAATCTGAATCAGTTGATGAACCATGAGCCTTAGCTACTGAGATTCTCCATACAAAGGAATTCAATGTTTTATTGACCAGCCTAGCTGATTCAACGTTACTTGTGACAGAGGAAACTCAGCGAGCAACAATGTTTACACGTTTCAACAGTTTATCTTCATCAGAACATTGTAAAAGGCATGCGTTTCAAACATTTAAATATTTCAAAGCCAGTACCATACCTTATATCAATAATTAAAAACAATTTGCACCCAATCATGAGTCAATTAGTTAATAATCAGTTAATAGATAATTATTTCAACAGGTAAAAATAAAAACATTATGATTACCAACACTTCATACATTGTGAAAATCATTAATAAATGTGTAACTCTTCAGAAAATAATGTTAGATTAACGGACGTAAATTAATATCGTCGTTGAGACCCAATGGAATTTACAAAATTCCCCCCTCTAGCTAGTACATCGATTTTCTCCACACCCAGAAATCTCAGTGAGTGGGGAGTAGATCCATGTTGGGCCTTTGTGTTGTGTTTTGCCATAGCATAGTTATGATTCTGATTTCGAGTAGCTGCTTTGTGTTCTGTAGACCAGACCACATGGGCTAGGTTAACATATAAATTACACCAGCAGTGTTGCAATTTATAAACCCTTGAATTTTCATTTTTTATACCTGATTTTGGATGAGGAAAATGTTTTGTATTCATGGTGTTGAATGGTGAACAATGTACACAATGTCCACATTTGTAATTTGTTTATCTGAAAGCCAAGTTTGAAGATGTTCTATTTTAGGACTAAAGGAATGCACCAAGATATCCCTTATATTCTTGACGTGTTTAAATGTAACATCATGTGGGTTTTCTTGTACTTCTCTCAAAGAGTGGTCATATTTCAAAATGTGCCAGTGTTTGCAAATTATCCTTTTAATATCATTTGAAATGTAGTTAAATTCAGTTGAAAAAAAAATCATATTGGAATTACTATGGTCTTTAACTTTCTTTTGAAGTAATGATTCTCTATCTATATGTTTAATTTCTTCTAGTTTTTTTTTTTATTTCAAAGACAATTTTTATATCCTCGTGAATGAGGAATTTGTTCCCTAGGTGGAGAGTTTAAATAAAATTTGACAGCTTCATTCCACCTGTGTGTGGGATGTTGGTATATAGATTAGTTACATTCAATGACACAAGAATATGGCTCTCTTCCACTCTCATTTCCTTAATGCAATTTAGAACATCACGTGTTTCAGAAAGATGTGAAGGTAATTCCTGTACAAATGGTTGTAAATAGAAATCAATATACTGGCATAGGGGTTCTATTATACAGCTTATACCAGATACAATTGGTCTTCCCAGAGGGTTAATTGGATTTTTATGTATTTTTGGAAGACAGTAAAATGCTGGGCATATAGGATAATCTACTTTCAGAAATTCATATTCTGATTTATTGAGTCAACCCCTATCCAAATATTGATCTAACATAAGATCTACTGTCTCTTTAAATTTAGAAACAAGGTCACTCTTTAAAACAGTATAGAATTGAGTACTGTTCAATTGAGAAAGTACTTCCATTCTATAGGCTGCTGTATCCATAACAATAATCGCTCCCCCTTTGTCTGCTGGTTTAATTGTAATATCTTTGTTCAAGTTTAGTTGTCTCAAAGCAGATCATTCTTCGTTTGTTAGATTATGGTATGGGGGACGAGATTTCCTCTTAATCAGGTCATCAATATTATATTTCAGTAAATGTCCAAACGTAACAATATTGGGGTTCAGATTTGTATTATGCAGAAAATATGATTTGTTTTTTAATTTAGTGGAAACACATATTATATAAAATTTTTTATATAGCTATATATTATATATAATATATATATATATATATATATATATATATACACACACACACACACACACACACACACACACAGTGGCTTGCAAAAGTATTCAGACCCCTGACTAATTCTCTCATATTACCGAATTACAAATGTTACATTGAAATTTTGTTCTGTTTGATATTTTATTTTTAAACACTGAAACTCAAAATCAATTATTGTAAGGTGACACTGGTTTTATATTAGAAATATTTTGAAGAAAAATAAAAAAACTGAAATATCTTGCTTGCATAGGTATTAGCGGACTGGGTCTGAATACTTTTGCAAGCCACTGTATACACACACACACGCACGCACGCACGCACGCACACACATAGCTGTGTAAAAGTCCTAGACATGTTGCATTTTTCTACTCTGATGCATTATGAGCATCAACAATGTACACAAAGCCTCCACTAGTTTTTTTCTACTATTATAACAACCTTGACTTGCATAAAGAAGGAAACATGTTGAGTGAAATAGCTTGCATCACTCGATGTGGTATCCAAAGCATAATCAACCAGTACAGAGAAACATCTTTGTAATTGACAAACCCAGGAATGGATGACGCAATGAGCAGTCCTAAGTTTTAATATTCAAGGTGTGTGTGTGTGTGTGTGTGTGTGTGTGTGTGTGTGTGTGTAATAATAAAACAAGCAAAAGCACTTGTTAGTTTAAATATTGTGTTTCTTATTAGCTCAAAATACTTGTTTAAGGCTCTCCTGTAATACAAATAGACTGTAAAAGCAGGAGCAAGCATTTAATTTAATCAGTTTAAGAATGAGTTTAGTTTCTGCCTTCAACTAAACAAAGTATTTTTTTGTTTATGGAGATTTTTTAGTTTTACACTTGGGGAGGGTCAAAACACATGCAAAGCCTTTTTTGTTTGTTTGATAATAACCAAATCAATACAGGTATAATATGAACATTAACACAGGCAACTTTGCTTTAAATTTATGTAAACAAACCTGTTTAATAAAACTACTTCCCGTATTCAAGTTCAGTTTACCTCAGTATTCAGAGCTGTTCAAAGATGCCAAAAACAATAAAAATCAACTCTAAAGATCAGGTCGACGAGTTTGGCAAGCACGAATTTCACGTCGATGGTAATGTGCTGTTTTGTACTTCAGCAAGGCTGTAGATTACACTCGTAGGCAGACCATTGTAGAATACAGGGGAAATGCTGAACATAAATTAAATGCAAGGAAACAGCAGGGTCATTGAAAACACATTAGGGAGGTGGTGCCATTCCAGACCAATTGTCAGACTAATTGTAACTGGAATGCTGCAGCTCTTTTTTAACAATAGCCATCCGGATGACAAAGACTAACTCGGAGCTGAACTAACATGAATCTTTCTTTTATATAACAGGGAACTATTTGTAATATTCGAAGTAAAAAAAAAAATATATTATATATATATTATATATATATATATATATATATATATATATATATATATACGTTTCAAACAAATAAAATAATGTTACTACGATTGACATTGAAATGATGCTTTAACTTGTAACTTGCTTAGAATTTGAAAGTGTAAAGAACCCTTTTTATTTTATTTATTTATTTATCAGATGCATTTATCCAAAGTGACTTACACATGTTACACTGCAACACAAGGTTACAGTTCAAGACTAATTAAAGTTATAAATTAATACATTACAACATAGAGACACGACAAGTGTAACACAAACAATAATATAATGTAATGTGGCAGGGAAAACTAATTTTTAGACATTTTATTTTATAAATATAAATTAACACAGATTTTTCTTATTTTTTGTGTGGAGAATTTAATTTTTTTATTGCAGAAAACTAGGATCCTTGGAGATGACTAATTGGTTTTGGCCAACAAAGCAGGAATTTTTTGGTGGTCAGTGATTTAAAAGCCAAGGCCCTTTCTATAATGAGCGATCTTGTTAATATTAATGAAGAAAATACCTTTTGGTACCAGAATAAGGGAGTATATGGGTAATATCTGTATTATAGAAATTAATGAAAACTTGGCAGCTAAAGCGAGCATTTAATTTCAATTAGAAATGTTGTCTACAGTATCAGTTCTTATCAAAAAGGTAGCAACTTTAATAGGGATGATGTTTTTGAGCCAAAAATGACTTAATGCGGTGGATTTGGAAAAGGGCTTACAGTAAAGTTTTAATTGAAAAATAGCCTTGAAAGGTAAATAGGAAGTCTAAAACCTACTTCAACTGGATTTTGTATGAACAGAGAAAGAGGTCAGATTTAGTTCAGTTGCTATAAGACTACTACATTCTAATATGTTAACAGTAGCTTTAATTTAGATGAAAATATTTGGATCTTCCACTGACTTCATAACAAAAGCCTACGGTGAAACCCCATGCAATTCCTATTAAATATCCTGTTAACACATCTGTATATGAAGTTAAACTAGCCAATTGACAACACACTGAAAAGGTAACATAATATGCTACTCAGAGGGAATATATTGTAGACTCATGTTAACATAATCAAACAAAAAGTTTATGTTATACATATATATATATATATATATAAAACAGAATCTCTTTTAATACACATATAAACTTGTATTGTATTATAGCAAGGATCTTGTGAACTTTGGTTCACCTAAATTCTAGAGAAAGGAGGGGTTGAAAATGAGAACCATGAGATCATGTTCCAATATTTTGGAAAGGAGTTATATCCAATTAATTTTAAAAAGAGCTCACCAGATCCTTTTATAAAATATCATTAACTCAAAGATATGAACTATCAAGGCAGATTGATGATCAGATTTAATTGGGACTGGTGATGTATTCAATGGAGGGAAATTTTATATAAGCCCAGAGCAAGACCACTTTCGATACCATTGAACTTGATCTTGCAAGCTGACGTGGTCCATGCTCTGAGGGTCCCTGAAAAATGGATTACTGTTTGGTCAAAGTCAGAAGTCTGCCTTTTGAGGACAGTTCTAATTTTTCATATATCCCATACCACATTTACATATACTGGAAGGTAAGCATATATTTGAATGTATATCTCTTTTATCTTGGATGCATTGTTATAAGGTATAGAAATTATGTTTGTCTTGAGAGTGATATATTGAATGTTATGGGACATAGCTGTGGGCGCTTTAGCTTTTTGCATTTTATGGCTTGAATATGCATATGATAACCATATATGTGTTACTGTATTGAAGTATTAATACTGTTAAACCTGTAAAGGCACTGGATCACCCAGATTGCTTATTACTTGGGATTTACAGTGGTCTGCGCAACCAACCAATCAAATTTTTAAAGCATTTAATAAACCAAAAAGACCACTACGACTGCTCTCTGATTCATTAAAACTTCAAATTAAATCAGTCTGTGTGATTTTCTTGATTATTACAAAGTTTAAAAGTTTTAACTGAATAATTCAGGAAAGGTTTTTTCAAATGTGAAAGAAATAAATAGTGGAGCTGCTCCGGAACCTCAGCTCCAGATTCATGCTCTGGAGCGCTCCAGTGTCCCAGCTCCAGCTCCGCTTCGGCCCCAGAGCTCAGTTTAGAAAACTGGTAAGCTCCGCTCGGGCTTCAGGCCCTGGAGCTTGCTCCTGGGTTCTATAGCCAGATCATGGCCAACCCAGTGGCAGGTTTGTGAAATTACTGCCACAAAAGTGTTTATTTTATTCTAGGATACCCACGACAGAACTTGGCCAAAAAAGGAAATCTGTGTAGGGAATAGGTGTGATATCTCTAAATCAAAAAAATGTATTAAAACTTCCAATATATAATTCTACTGTATCAACTGACTTTGTGGATGATCTTGAAGAGAAAATGTTAAAACATAGTGAATTGCTTGTTCTCACATTTAGCATATTAATGCAATTATCTTATATGTGTGAGATTCTTCAGCTCATATCAGGCATCTTTCTACTAAAAATGACCAGTAAAATCCTAGCTTGGATTTCAGTACAATTGAATGCTAGCAGACTTATCTCACATATGCTAATGGAAAGTAATGCTTCATTGAAACGTAAAGCTATTAAAAGCTGAAGCACTTAAACTTTAAATACTCTTGCTAACCAACTTCAACTCAGTGCTTTCCAACAGGTCCTTCCCGTATTATCTTCCTGACACTTAAGAATATCACTGTTTAATTAAACAAAGGCAAAACAGCATTCTAACCCATGACATCACCATGCCAGCATTATATTTATAAAGGAAATATGAGGCACATGCCCACTAAAGGAGCTCAAAGCAGGCTTAACTCTCATCACTCCCTTTGAACCGCCCGCTGGCTGGTTTAGAGCAGGCATAAAACATGCATGCAACATTTCACCATAGCTTCTCTGTGTGAATATTTCAAATTGAACACATCAAATGAAAAATAAGTCCTCTTGACCGCTCATAATAATTAATGGGGTATTATTTATTCTTGTGCAAAGATATTTGAAATCTGGACCACTTTATTATGCCAACATCTGAAATTCTGTGGGTGTGTTGTGGTTTGTTATGTTATGTGAAATAAAACCATGACATCAGCATACCTTAGAATCAGGGTAAGTTCAGGATTTAGCTCATGTTTAAAGTTCATGGCAGATTACTGACAACATCATAAACCTTTGTGTACACATTCTAGTGTGTATTATTCCTACTGTAATTCAATACTTTCTAAAAATACATATATTTCTGTAAATCAAATATTTTCTTAGGGCAGCACGGTGGCATGGTGGTTAGCGTTGCTGCCTCACAGCGCCAGGGTCCTGGGTTCAATTTTGACCTAGGGGTCTGTCTGTGTGTCTGTCTGTGTGGAGTCTGCATGTTCTCCCCGTGTTCACGTGGGTTTTCTCCTAGTACTCCAGTTTCCTCCTATAGTCCAAAGACATGCTGTTCAGGTTGATTGGTCATTCTAAATTGCTCTGTTTGTGTGTGTGTGGGTGCCCTCCAATGGGCTGGCGTCCCGTCCAGGGTGTAGTCCTGCCTTGCGCCCTATGTCTGCCAGATTAGGCTCTGGCTCACTGTGAACCTGTAAAGGATTAAGCAGTTAATGATAATGAATTGATGGATGGAAATATTTTCTCAATGAACTACATTCTTTCTAAATAAAGTAGGACAGATAGGGTAAGAGGGAGCCATGCTTTGTAACTGCAACATAATGCTGTGCACATTCTCAAAGCTATTTATTCACAATTGTCAGAAACTTTTCAATAACAGAAAGGTAAAAACAATATATACACTTCTGAAACAAATTAAGATGTCTTACAAGACCCTACATCGGGGGAGTTGGGAAAGTTTATTGCCGATTTGTTAATTTTGTTGGGTGTGTTTTTTTGATAGTTTAGAGTAAAGAGCTTTACAAATCTAGCCCATGTTCTTAAAAATTCTAAAAACAAGCCAATTCATAAGAACATAAGAACATAAGAACATAAGAAAGTTTACAAACGAGAGGAAGCCATTCGGCCCATCTTGCTCGTTTGGTTGTTAGTAGCTTATTGATCCCAGAATCTCATCAAACAGCTTCTTGAAGGAACCCAAGGGTGTCAGCTTCAACAACATTACTGGGGAGTTGATTCCAGACCCTCACAATTCTCTGTGTAAAAAAGTGCCTCCTATTTTCTGTTCTGAATGCCCCTTTGTCTAATCTCCATTTGTGACCCCTGGTCCTTGTTTCTTTTTTTCAGGTCAAAAAAGTCCCTTGGGCACCTGCATCACCCCTCCACCTATGCACTGCCACGCACACGTTCACAAGGGAATATGAAGCTTTTGCAGGAAGCAGATGCCTGTACCGGTCGGTTCCTGTAGTATTGGAGGAGAGGCAGAGCTCCTAACCATTCAGAATGAGAGATGGAATCTGCCGAAACTCTGGAACTATTGAGACAGTGGGACCTGATAGAAGAAAAACAGAGCATCCTGTATTGAGTGGTTCTGGAGACTAAGGTGGTCAGACTGACCAGCTGCTCCTGCCTTCGGTTTTGAAAAAGAAGGTCCTGACTCAATTGCACGATAGACAGGGACATCAAGGAGTGGATCGCACATTTAAGCTGGTAAGGTCGCGTTGTTACTGGCCCAAAATGCATCATGATGTAGGTGATGGTGAGGTGCAGAAACTGTGAATGATGTATGGTGGCTAAAGATCTGCAACCTAAATTTAAGACCTTTCTAGGGAGCACTAGAGTTCACCTTATTGAAGCCAACTAGAAATGGAATGGAGAAAGTCCTAATTATTATTTACATTTATTTAAGTTTATAGTGGCAGTACAAACAAAAATCAGATGGCTGCATCAGTGCTGGTCCAGGAATGGATCTTAAGAAGGGGGTCCCAGGGTGAGTTCATACAGACCAGGGCCGATGTTTTGAAGCCGAGGTAATCTGCCTGTTATGTCAGTTGTATGGGATTTAAAAGAGCAGGACCACTGCTTACAATCCTCAAGGAAACAGGCAGTGCGAGAGGTTTAACCCGGACCCTACACAACCTACTACGTAGCTGCTGAGAAGAAGGAAAGATGGACAGAATGCTAGGCAGAAGTACTATTTGCTTACAACACACAGAAAACCAGATGACTGGTTATTAAGAACATAAGAACATAAGAAAGTTTACATACGAGAGGAAGCCATTCGGCCCATCTTGCTCGTTTGGTTGTTAGTAGCTTATTGATCCCAGAATCTCATCAAGCAGCTTCTTGAAGGATCCCAGGGTGTCAGCTTCAATAACATTACTGGGGAGTTGATTAGGCAAAGGGTGGTCACACCAAATATGGATTTGATTTAGATTTTTCTTCTGTTCACTCACTTTGCATTTAGTTAATTGATAAATATAATCTATTAACATGTCTACTTTTGAAAGCATTCTTACTTTATAGCATTTTTTCACACCTGACTAAAACTTTTGCACAGTACTGTAGATATATATATATATATATATATATATATATATATATATATATATATATATATATATATATATATATACTTTAAGTCATTTTAAAAAAGCTAAAGAAAAAACAAATATATTCTCTTACTTTGGTGCCAATACATGTTTATTGGTTCTCAGGGTTTTGTTGTAGAAAAAAAGAATATCATGCGTTAAAAAAACAATAATTACAAATGTACACACTGTATAATGGGCATTCAAATACATCTGAATAGACTACCTTTACTGCAACAGTGGAGAACATAAATTTAACATAAATGTAATGCCACAATATTGTGATTTTTTTTTCTAAATGGGATAAGCTTCAGAAACCAAATATTGTTTTTCTTTCCTGTGAAGGGCAACCAAGTGTATTTGTTGAATTTTACTTTTATTCAGCTTGCTTGCATTGCCAACTGACTGTTTAGTATGAACTGGTGTAGCATCAGGATTTAAATGGAATTACTTTATCTCCCTGTACATTAATCACTGCCAAATTAATATGACCTGGTATATTTATTTGTTTTTTCTCTGTATCCTAGTAAATTAGTAAGAATTTCCAAGAAGTTCAAAGAAGTATGCAGCTTGGCTAAGACTGCCATCTGCAGACAAGTATAACCAATGCCTGCATGAGATGACATGCAAGGCACTCCAAAACGATTGTCATCCGCAGACAAGTATAACCAATGCCTGCATGAGATGACATGCAAAGCTCTCTGAAACGTAAAAACAACTGGATTTAATTCATAGGATGCAATATGGCACTCTGGTTACTTTTGGGATTTCAGTCTAATCCTACAGAATCCTAAGAAGCACTGAACTCCACCTTGTGAAACGTGCACCTTCTGTTGTTTAGGGAACACAAATACAGTGCAGTGACTCTTACCACTTTATAATAGTTGAGGAAGGCACTGTAATATGTCGGTAACGCAGAATCATGCCATTCAGAATTGGCACCCAAAACAATCGTTCAAGCCTGTAGGCTCCATGCCAAATTACAGATGGATTCCTAGATGGGTATTGTTTGATAAGGGTAGATAGTAGAGATCATAGTGGCTTAGGTTCAGTGAAATGGGAATGGAATGAAAAGCATTTTAATTCTAGAAATCCTGGTCAAATCCATAAAATGTCCAGAGAAATCCTCTGGTGGCTGTTGGGGGACTGCTGTATATAAAATTAATTCTGGTCATATCAGAAGATATATTACTTTTGAACTAATGATCATGTTGGCATGCAGACTGTGGAAGTACCATCTAACCTCCTTAAGAGATACATGTAGATCAACAAGGAATTGTGAGAAAGCTGACATCGCCTCTGTGGGTGCTGAGGACTGCAGTGGCTGATCGCAGTGGAAATAAAAACATGATGAAAATGTCTACCTCAAGACAGCATCCTCTATTCATGATTTAATGTGACATCTGCTTAAGATGATTTGGTTTAATGTAACAGAGTTGCCACTATGAAGTGTACATTTCATGCAGTATAGAGCTTATAGGCAGGGGGTGTGATAGAATATATATGAAGTTTTAGATTGTTTTCATAGACTCCCTCTCTAGAAGAATAAGCAATGTGAGCAGGAGAATTATGATGGAACACATGGATTAAATTTGCACTTACACCTGAAGAGACTTTTGAGGTCATGAAAGTCAGTGTTTATATACTATAGTTAATCCAATAAGAAGTATTAACTCTTCAAATCTATAATCACTATTACCCTGATCTCTTTCAACAATATGCTGGAACACATGTTGCCATAAAATTCCATTATTGATGGTAGGACAGCATTATTAAAACCATTAAGTTATTGCTTTCTCACAAACCATGACAGGTTTGTGCCATTCACCAAGCTAGCAATAAACTCAGTCCATCTAATTTTGTCAGTGTGTACAGTACAGTGATTAACCTTTCCACTCTTCAGTGTTCCTTGCACCTGAATAAATAACACCCATGTTGGACATCTAGGCTTATTGAAAAGATTAAATGATTTGTGCTGGCACTGAACAGTTTTTCTCATTACTTTGAAAATTATGTCACAATATGGCCCGTGAACACTGCCAGTCCTCCCCTATCTCTCGTCCTCTCTGTATATATTGAAATAAGGAGGGCTGTTCAGTGCCGGAAGTTAGGATTCTTCAGTCACTCAAAAACAGAAAAAAGGCATATTTAAAAAAAAAATAAAAAGATAATAACTATATTTGAGCAACAGAACCTAGAACCACAGGATTGAAAAAAGAAGAAATATCCCACTAATTGCATTTTATATTTTAACAGTTTTAGATTTAGAAAAGTCATTAACCTTCATTTTCCGATCAATATTTTACACTAATAGGTGTTCATGAAGCATGTAACAGAAGGGGAATAAGGATCAGATAAATGAGTTGATTTATGATTCCACATTTTGTACTATGATTCCGCTTTAAATCGTGATGCATCAACAAACTAACAGTAAAAAGTATCACAGTTCATGTCTTGTCACTTTTTGGCATATCAACTCCAGCACATAGATTCCAGATTTTGAGCTTGCCATATATGTGTTGATTAATGGCCATGCACTCATTAAAGTTATAGGAGAAGGCTGTCACATATATGTTGACTATGCAGTTGTGTTCATCAAAGCAGTGTTTCGAAACTTTGGAGGGAAAGTGACATTACTCATTCAGCTTACACCGTCATGCAAAAAGTTTGGAAAAATCATAAAATCCATCCTTTTGCCAAACTAGATACTGTAAAGTATTTTACTAGCATCGCAATCATAATTCCCTGCAAAGTAATTTTCATATTACCTGCTGAACCTTGCTTTTGTGCAAATAGCTCCCTTTTGCCTTCATCACTACCTACCAGGTTAAAGACATCAAATACCTATCTGACACTTGAAATGTGCTTTCTTTGGATACGGAATGGAACCATTTATATTTGCATTGCTGTCAACGTCAACCCAAAGAAAATCAACTCAATATAACTCTCGTACTGTGGTGGTCACATTATCAGAGATCCTCTCATTACACCTGCTCTTGCCTTCCTTTCCAAGCTGCAGATATTGGAGGCCTGTTTTTGGATTACAATTTGTGCTTTAATGTATATTCTTGACTAATCAACCGCAGCTCAGATGGCAAAGTAGAATGCAGAATGTTTCTAACCTATGTTGATTTTGAGTTAACGCAGTCAAACACAATAAATACTAGATCTTTCTTCAAACAATTTCTCCATAAATACACATTTTAAAAAGTAAACACTATTGATATGAACTTCTTTAAAGTATGCCCCACCACTGACAAAAGGGCTGAACACTGTATTACTATGTTAATTATTACATTTTCATGAAGGGACAAACTTAAAGGCAAATTGAAATTGAGATCAACCACAATTCGCTTTGTAATTTTATACAATGTAGCAAATACTTTACAATTTAGCTTTTCCATATTCATTTTGACCCTGTCTGATATGTAGAGAATTACATTTCACTTGAGTATGAAAAGTGGGGACTTTTCTCATCTGCATTTCTAACAGAAAAAAGGGGTATTTTTTCATGAATTGGCATTATACTAATATAATATTTGGGGTTCAAGTTGATTGAAACTGATTCACTGTGTATAATTTATTATCTTTTTAAAATAATGAGTAGGTCCTTTAATTAACCCCTACTCTTACATTCTTAATTCAAAGTGGAAACCTAATCTGTACTTTCATGTTCTATAACTAACATCTGTTTTAATATGACTTCAGCATTAATTGACAGTCCTATTCAGCTGCAAGTGCCCTGAAGTGGAACATTGTCAGTATTGAAGTTTGAAGCTAGGACCTATTCATATCCCAGCAACTGCTGGGGTCTGCAATAACAACACTGCAGGGAGGTTAGCAGTTGATGGACCGATAGCTCTATAAGTAAATAATAATTAGTAAAGTGAGTGATTGCCAGTTGAGGTTGTAACGTGAGCGAGTTATGTTGGTGTAACAATCTAACAACACGCATAGGGCACAGCTCAGCTGACTGGATTTAGAATAATTTGCAACTAATTGTCTACAGCACCCAGCTCTCAACCTGTAGGGCATTATCTAAGCACTAACGCTAACCTAGTGCACCAGCCATATCACCAAAGGGACGGCACTGGCTCCCTATTGCTGCTCACATCCAATTCAAAACTCTTCTATTCACCTACCGCTGTCTCGACCTGATCTTCACTCCTATCTCTAGGACTCATTTCAGTGGGGGCCCCACCCCCCCCCCCGCCCCTCTCTCCGGCACAGATTAGCTCTACCCCCCCCCCCCCCCCCCCCCCCCCCGCTTCCAGAGCCCGCTCCTTCTCCACCCTTGCCCCTCAGTGGCGGAACTACCTACCCACGGACATCAGGACTGCTCAGTCCCTGACCACCTTCCAGCGCCTCCTCAAGACACACCTGTAAAGACAGCATCTGTATTCTACCACTGCTCTTAATTATAACTATTTACTGTATCTTGTACTTGATTTTACTCTTACAGGTATCAGTATTCAAGTTTTTTGTAAGTGCTCTTATTTGAAATCGTTCTTATCCATTTATCATACTTACTACGTGCTCTTAATGAAATGTAATCTTATAAGCAAGTATCTTTACTAGAAGTTTAACTGCTCTTAGTCGAATTCACTCTTAAATGTAATTATTTACTGTATTCCTTATTTTGATCTTATTTGAAATTGATCTTATTTTCTACTGATTTGACTATACTTTATGATTGCCCTTATCTATAATGTGATACTTTGTACTGTGATATTTTTGGTCAACTGTAAGTTGCCCTGGATAAAGGTGTCTGCTAAGAAATTAATAATAATAATAATAATAATAAATAATAATAATAATCATTACAATAAATATATTTCCTGATGAAGCCTTAATTAGCATAAATATGTTTTTCATTGTGGATCTTTGAAAACAGAGTCGCTGTTCTGTCGATGATTTGCAAATCATAAGTGGCAGACTTGCAGATTTGCCGGTATACTCAGTGCTCTTGACAAAGCGACGCCTGTGTGGTAAAGATACTTGTTTGTGGTGCATGGGGTTGCCACTTAGCTCCCAGCCTCTGCCCTGTTACGCTAGTAACAATCAACTTTGAAGGTTCATTTAAGGATTGCAAAGTTCAGATCTAAAATAGTGCCAAAGAGACTTTGATGTAAATTTGACCCCTATGTAAGCTATTTGGTAAAATATTACCTCAGTTTGTATTTATATTACAGACAATTTGCCAGTTGTCAGTTTTATGCTGGCGCTTAATTTGTTTTAGATGCTTATCAAAAGCCTTTTTTAGCTGAACATTCAACATTTTACCACTCTTTTATTTGTATTACATCTGTGCATTAATTTGCAGTTTATGATGTTTGTTTTAATGAATAATTCTCTCTTCACCTTTGCTGTTGAATAGCAGAGTGCCTTATATGCATAACAAATAAATACATAAATGGAAAACACTATGGATGTAGCAGGCTCTTTAGCTATTCCATCTGTCTGCATCTAAATAAAACGACACTGAAGCTGAAGGTGACTCTGTTTCAAGCTCTAAAGGTGAAAGGGCTGAAAGTTTTTGGTGATCTTCGAGGGAGACTGGAGGTTAGCAAATAGCTTTTTTAAATTGTTGGTTTTGAGAATCTCTGAAAATAATCATCTCAGGAAATCATTCTGTGCACACGTTGCATTGTTTATGAAACCCAATGGGGAAAAAGGGCCTCCAGCTGCCCTCCGCCTACTAAATATTGATAGAGGGCACAGGCTACATGGTATGTTGAATATTTTACCAGTTTCTGACAAAACAGCATCCTAGCCACTTCTTTGTGGCAGGTGTAGGCAGTTTAATATGTTGTGTAGTTTGTAACAATTTTAAAATTACATTAAATATCATTGATATAAAGCCAGAGAGTGAACGTGATTGCTTGGAATTATACAGTACATCAAAATTTTAGCATGGTTTAGTTCAATTAAAATGGCATTGCCTAAGTGGTTTCCATGCAGTATGAAATAATGAATGGACAGGAAAGGTGCATATATATTTTTTTCTGATTTAATTGCATTTGAAGTAAATGCTTCATATCTGTACCTCTATTTATGCTAGTATTTTTATTTTTTTCTTGCTGTGTATTTATTTATTTTCCTGAATCTATGAGTTTCATTTATAATAATACCAGTGTCTGTGTCTCTGAAGACAATCAACATGATGCTGTTACAATTGAGTTCTCCTATGGAAAAAATATATTACACATTTACAAAAATGTTTATTCTGTATGATACAAATATAAATTGATCATTTGTTATTATTATTATTATTATTATTATTATTATTATTATTAAAGAAAAAAATTGTGTAATTCTTATTCTCGTTATTTTTATATTTGGAATCACTGTATTAACTCACATTTTTGTATATAAATGTGTGCAACATTTTTGTGGACATTTCTAACGTATTCCTTATTTACTCTATCTGACTGTATACACACAAATTGATATATCTTTTTATGGCATACAAATCAAGTTGCATGATATTATTAATTTTGATCATGGATGTTCCTGGTTTGCTTATATATAAAGCACATTAAGAACATATGTATATGTATATATAATATATGGATATGTGATGCATATATGTAACATATAAAACGGTATGCATTGGATATATGTATAATATATTGAAATTAAGTGTTCTTTCCATATGGGATGTGTGATCTTTTTTGAGCAATCAAACACTTTGATAAAAACTCAAGGTTTTTAAATATATATATATATAATATAATATATATATATATATATATATATATAATATATATATATATATATATATATATATATAAACCTTGATTTTTATATTTCACAAAGTGCGAGAAAAAGAAAAAAGAAAAGGATATTTTAGGTACTTAAAAAGGTAGAATAATTGATTACAAATCAATTATCGGGACATTTCAGACTGTTAGTCCTTCATACGCTGAATACAAAAAAACAGTACTTTAAGAAGTTGATAAAAAAAAACAAGTAGTCTTTTAAACAAAATTCCAGAATGTTGATGATGTTGATGATGTTAATGATCTCAGAATAGAATGTCATTCCAAATAGGTTTATCGTTGTTTCATAGCATAAAATGCATAGTCTATATTATATATATATTAATATATATATATCATATATATATTCATATATATATATCAATATATATACTATATGACAGTGTTAGAAAAAGCAGAAAATAAACATTATTTTTAGTATTAGAGGTGATAAGTTGGGCACCAGAACTAGGTGGCTTATAAATGGAAACTGAAGTTAGACTACAATTTCCAGATGTCAAATTCAATGCATATATACCGAGCATCAAAAGAAACTCACCACTATTACAACACATTTATTTTCGAAAAAAAAATAAGGTCTATAAATGATGGACATTGACAAAATGTTTTGGGTTTCTTTTTAATCACTCGATCATTCATCCTTGACCACACGCTTGAGTGACTATTATTGAAGCATATGCACTTAATCACCTAATTAGTGAGACAGTTGATTTGACACTGGATATGGAGTGATTTCAGCTGTTGAATTGCAAGCTTGAATAAAAGCAATAAAGAAAATCATAGAAAAAAAAAACAATATGCCACGTCTGTCAAGAGAGCAGCGCCTTCGTGCAAACGGCATGTTGGAGGCTGGACTAGAGTACCGTACTGTGACTCTCCGTCTTGAGTGCTCACAGCCAGCAATTTCAAACCTGGTGAGACGGTATAACCAGACACACTCTATCAATGGCAGGCCATGAACTGCGAGGCCAAGAGTCACAACACCTGCCCAAGATTGACAGATAATTTTGTAAAATCTTCATGATGTCAATTGTTAATCACCACAATAAAAAGACAATGCACTGCATTTTTCGATCACATCTAACGAATTTTATCCAAATATAAGTGATACGTTTCTTTTGATGCTCAAATATAAGTGTCAAAGATGGCCGGAGTGGGTGGCGTCAGACCAGAGCCAGGAAATAAACCTCAAGAGAGGTGGAGTTTGGTGGAGCTGAGCGAATGATCTTGCTCAGCATTTAATAAGTGAACAGACAGTCAGGAAATGAAAAGGTTGCAACAAACAAAAACACAGGACAAGGCACTTTCGCCAAAATAAATAGACAAACAAAACAGACTACACAGACAAACAATGTGAGCTTCCATTCTTCTTACAATTATCACAATTACCTCCATCTCCAATCCCGTTCTCCACTCACCCAACACACAAACCCAGAGTGGGTGAAAACATGCAGCTTTTATGCAGCTGTACCGAGACTCGATTGCTAATCAATCATTCAATTGGAGTCGCTACAACTGCACGTGAATTAATAAAGTGCAATTCCCCATGCTCACGTATTATTACATTTTACTTGCACGTGAAGTGCTGTGCAATCCTCATGCCTAAATACAAATATGCATTTTTCACACTCGTGTTACACAGACCCGTTTATATCCCGTGTACCAATGACTATACACCAACATTAACACACAACATATAATACACACAGCGGCGGGCACTTTGCCACAATAAGTTGTAAGTTTCTTTTGATGCTTAGTATATAAACAACAGTCCCCAAGCTGAAAAAAATTAATTATCTAATAACTTCTTAATTTGATCTATTTGGGAAATACATTAACTGAGGCAAATTAAAATAACTGAATTTTGAGAAAGTCCAAGCCCAGGATATAGAGGTCTTGACTGCTGACACCCAGATGGTGTGTCTGCAGCTCACAGTAGGCTCCAGCTAAGAGAACACCCCTCGGGAAGCAAGTGAACTGTGAAGCACGCCGCGACTTGTGTCTGATTCAGGTTTTTCTCAGGAGCTCAAACAATTTCCAACTTTTTGTCGCAAGGGAAACAGCACCGCTTTTCAATGTGTAGCGATGAGGTGCACTTGTGGAAATCAGAATACAAAATAATGCAATGATATGATGGTGGTTCTGGAAAGATTGAATAAACCCATCAGTGTGGCTCAAGACACTCTCACGATGACAAGTCACATTTGAAAAGATTTTGAATAAACCATTTGAATTAAAGTTTGATGATTGTGAGTTATCAGGTACATTATCAGGTTCCTTTAGCATTTACAATGGGAAAAATCGGTTTCACCACAGGTGTGTTCTCTTAGATGAAGTCTTCTCTTAGGAGGTGTTCCTATACATGGGGACTATTGTATATCTTTTTAAACATTATTCACATTATTCATACCTTAGCTATTTCTAAGCTTGTTGTACCACATATCATTTTATTCAGGAGAATGTGTTTTTACAAATTTGACTGAAATAATCTTCTGCATGCAGATCACATAAAGGTTGAAACTAAATGTTACATATGTAACAGGGGTGTTCTGTTACTATGTGTGTATCCGCTGAGAGACGAGAGAGACGCAGGGTTTGTAGCTGAAACACCACACAGAATTCCAATTTTTTATTAGAATTCACAAGTATTGCAGTGATTGGTGGCCATCACTAGAGTACCAGCAATGGTAGATCTAGTACTGGAGAATATAAACAAAACTGTATATAAAAACAAAACACTGTACGATAACAACTAAGAAACTTAAGGAACCTTCTCCCTGCATAACATGTTTTAGATGTATTTATTATTCCATTTTCGTTACCTCTTCTTGGCTACAACCGAAATACCATACAGGCACATGTTCTTAGACACTTATTTAAATTGAAATCAGAAATGATATCTACAATTTATGAATGCAAGAATGTACCATGTCAGTTGGTACTGGCAAGAAGTTTAAACAAAAAGAAGCTGGTAAAACCAAGTGCACCATCGATCCTTCCCCTTTGTAAGATGGGGAATGCGATCAATTGAAGTAAATTTTTTACGAAATACAGTGATGGGAAAAAAATGGATTTTAATTTACTGAAAAGCTGACAGGCAGATAGATGGCTGGAAGAACAGAAGAGGTTGTCCTTCAGATCAAAGATCACATTATCACTCCTTGAAGACACCTTGTGCATACTTGTCATCAAGTGCATGTGTCAATAAACTGCAAGAATAAGATCAGTTTGTGTAAAGGCATTAGTACAAAATAAAATAAATTCAATTCATATTGCCATGTTTACAAATGTTCTGCTCTTTGACTACTGGACAGAAAAGTGATTCCACACATCTATATGGTATGTTTTTTTTTTTTTTTTTTGGGGGGGGGGGGGGGGGGGGCTATGAATCTTTTCCAAGAGCAAATCAAAATGTTATTTGAATGAATATGATTGATGCACAGTGTTTTCATATTACCTATCACTTAAAACACCGAAACACTGTTACAAAAACCAATTGCAAAACACTAAAGCTAATCTGAATTAAGAGTTTCATTTAAGGTGTTTTTCGCTCCCAAAATAATGTATGTGTTGCCTTTTGCCAAACAGTTTGGGGATGATGGGCAAATACGGTATGTTTCTTGAGTCTTTTTCAAAAGGTTATGAAATTAAGAGAATTGGTTGGGCTGTTTAGGTTTCCAAAAGAAAGCATTTGTTTTTTTTTTATTTCCCTGTTGAGTGGCAATTAAAATCTTATATTAGCTCATTAATGGCCTCTAAATTGAGTTCATGTATGCCACTGTTAATTCCTAGTTTCCCAATCCATAAAATCACGGGGCGTATGGTGTCAAACACCTCAAGGAAAGTGTTCTTGCTTCACATTGGCAGTTGCAACATACTACTCATAAAAACAGACTTTGTTTGTCTAGTTAAAGTTCAAGAGGTCCTAAACATATTGTTGAATTTTTCTACAATCATTTTGATAATGTACCAAACCAAACAAATGTCACTGTGCTTAAAAATGAGGCAAGGGAGATCCCCTGTGTAACTGGAAAGAGGGGGGTCGTGTACATTTTGATGATCTTAAGGGTGTATCCAACTTTTGAAGGACCACTCCCACTTTCCAATGTTACCATATCAACAGTTTTATTAATTAAAAAAAAAAAATAGCTTTTAGTATTTCTGTTTTATTGAGTAGATATTCAACATATAACATTCTGTTACTAAAAACATTCAGGCCGTAGTTCTGGGATTATTATAATTTCTACAGATGTCATGTAACCATATCAAATGCTGGTGTAATGAAATGCCAGTGGGTAAATTAATGTTGGTGGATAATGTCCGTATCGGAAATTGCTGGAAAAATAAATGGTAGTGTGTCCTTTTATATGTGTGCAGGAAATTAGCTTTTTTTTTTTTTTTTTTTTAAGTACCTGCTTAGGGCACTTTATGACCAAAAATAGTGCACTCCAATTGAAATTTTCAGTGCAGTTCCCAATTTGGATCAAAGGGATTGTAAACAAATTGAATGATTGTACATCCTGACATTTTAAATTGTCTCTCTTTCGTATTTAATTTATAGTAAAAGAGCTTGCCAACAAATCTGTGAAAAACATACAGATAGTAATTTACAGTACCGAAATACTTCCATTGACTCAGTGTACCCATTTAGGCCACAGTTTCTGAAAATAATTTAACATAAAACTAGCCAGTACTTGCTCAGATCAATGATATACCAGCTCCTACCTGCAACTGTTGTTTTTATTAGTATTTTACTATATGCCTACACTTTTTAAACCTGTTTAAAACAAAATTAAAAAGGACAGCTCAAACTCCACTGAGGAGAAGTGTCAGAAGAGTGAAAGTAATTGTCACATTTTGCATCAGTTGTCTTTTTGAAACATCTTCCTCTAATCGTTAATGATAAAGTTTTTTTGTGTTTTTGAGGAGTGCCGTATAAAAAAAAAAAAGGTTTTAAAAGACTGTGCCTGACTCACTGGGGCAAGGATATCAAAGGCAAACAATAGGAAAGTGATAAGTTGTAAGGAAGTTATATCCTTATTTATTTATTTTTTTTTTAACTTTGAAACTGAAGTCTAACCTATTCTTTTCATGTAATTCTTAGATTGGTAACAACATAAGATTACAGTACTCTTTTTTTGTTTTACTTCTATGTCCCAACCTTCTTTATTGTAACAATTTTAAAAGACGGCCCTCTGTGTCTCATGCTGAAAGACACCAACTGTGCAAGATCGCTATGAATCTTTCTGAGTCACTGTAACTCAGCCAGGCAAGGCATGTGTTCGATAGGATTTAAAACCAACTTGTTAGCTTTCAGTATTGTTTACTTTCAATACTCCTGTCCCTGTCAGTCAGTGTTTAAAGCAGCTGGGCAGCAATAAGGAATACATTTAAAGCCTTTGCATTAAGCAGCAAAGTCTGTACAATTATTCATGTTTCATTCAATATTTTAATGAAAACTTTAAGTCGGCTGCAAACAACCATGTTACGCTAAAAGGTATGTAATGTATTATGGTATTGTGGTATAGTATAAAATTATTCAACTTCCAAATCATATATAAAAAAAAAAAAAAAAAACTGTATATTGTATTATTTTTGTTAAGCTCAAATCTAGCAATAAAAAGTACAGCCTTCAATACACAAAATGACTTGCTTAGTATGCTTAGCTGCCTCTTTATTTGGAAGGGAATGCAGTTCTATACACCAGCACTTCAATAACTATTAGTTTGTCTCACCCTGCGTCAATGTTGAGTGAAAGATTGCTTCCCTTCTATGGAAATCATGACTATTAATGTGATTTTGTATAGGCCAAAGTAAAGTGAGTTGTGCTGGCCCTTATTCAATGTGTATAACAAAGGAGACTTATTTTATGATTCATTTCTATCGGGTTTTGTGCATTGTTCTATCAAATACAAAGAAACATTTAGAAAGCGTTTGTGGGAAAAAAAATCAAATTACAGTCTAATTCTAAACATGTGGTTTACTAGAAGATGAATTCAGGCAATATGACTTCCAGGTGTTATGTATGGGTTGTAGTTCATTACGACAGTTAATGTTGCATTCTTGTTAAAACAAGGGAACTTGGGATAGATACCGTAAAGTATCATGGAGAGTATGGCATGATATGTAAAGTATCATGGAGAGTATGGCATGGAGAGATATGGGAGTTTTGCAGGCGCTTTGGTCTCTGTGTATTGAGTGTTAATAAACAGCACAACGTTAACGTAGTGTCTGAGTTGGTTTGTCAAACACAACACCAGGCACAAAGGAAACTAAAGAATTCAGTGTGCTATTAGAAACCTTTTCAGAAGAAAACGAGATGCATGCATGGTACAGTGGAGCTGAAGGTCAGTGGACAGCCTACGATTCCACTGTCAGGCCAATTGCCTTTTTACACCCAGGAGCACTACAGCGGATGTCATCAAGCTACCAGCCGCTGGAGGACCAATTTCAGGCCTGCAAGTGTCTGCTTTGAGCACACCTACACTCCCCTGACTATATGACTCACACTGCACATCATATTTAGAGATCCTGTTTAAATACATATTGTGATATTTACCAGTAAAATAGAACTGAGAAAACGTGACTCACGTGTGCTCCAAAGTTGTTTTTATTTATTAGTATTGCGTTTTTTTACAAAATTATGTAAAATGCACTTTAGTGTAAAGACCTTCATAAATCAACCCCAGCAGACACCATAAGACATAGCATTTTTTTTGTTTTGCTAACTGCATTTATCTCTGCCAGAAAGAGTACTTCTGCAGCAAGAAGAATAAACTCTGGACTCAGAAAGGCAGGGTTTTTGTCTGTGAACTGGTTCACCTGTCATCATCCAAATTCAATATGTGAAAGAGCTTCTTCAAAAGCTGCTTTCAGAACTATAACACCTGGGTAAAAGCAGTAGTTGCTCCATAGCTGCGTGTCCCATTAGAGCCATGATTTACTTATCACTTAGCTGCAGTCTGCTAAACACATCTCCTTCTAAAGCACAACCACATTACCCTACCAACAATATTATTATTATTATTATTATTATTATTATTATTATTATTATTATTATTATTATTATTATTAGTAGTATTATTATTATTATTATTATTATTATTATTATTATTATTATTATTATTATTATTATTATTTTTATTGTTAATGTTACATTATAGTGTTCTTTTGCTGCCTTCTTGCACAGTGTCGGGATAGCTTTCATGAAACCCTTTTTTTTTTTTTGACTATCTTTAACAAGATAAGGCTCAGAGACACAATTTCATTTTTAGGTATTGCTGGTCCTTTCTCAGTAGGATATGACTTCTACTTTCACAAGCTGTGGCAGCAATGTAATGGGATGTATAGCTACCTATCTAAAGAGAGTATAATAGTAGCTGGAAGATGAGCTATGCCAGGCTAGTGAGGTGTTTTCTGTCCGGTTTTCTTCACAAACATGCTGCAGAAAATAAATAAAACCTTGGTGAGAAAATGACTCACTGTACCGCTGCTACTTATCGAGCAGTTTAAGTAATAATTTAAAATGATCTCAAGCATAAAATTAGAGCACAAGAAACCTTAAATATGAGTCTGCTAGTTAGAATTTCTATCAGAAGTGAGTCATGCATTTAGACAGTAATTATTCTATTAAACTGCAGTATATTAAATAATGCCATGGATTAAATTCCAATCACACAGCTTCCGTGCAAGTAATGGACTCGCAAGGGATGCTTGCATGTTCAAACCATCATTTGTCCTGAGAATTAAATATTTACAAAAAAGAAATATTGTATGCATTTAGTATAATTAAAAGCTAATAACTGAGAAAAAGGGCTTTCCGTTTCCTAAATGAATACATTTTTTTTACGATGGGATATTTCATGCTGTCGTTCGAATTAGAATAAAAATATTATTCCTTTTATACTGATAAGAATTACAAAAAATACAATGATATGGTATGCTCTGGCTTCATCTGTCCAACTGGTTCTTAATGCTTGCTAATGCTCTCTGTGCCTGACTGCATAAATAATAGTGTTTCATAACTAAGGCTACGTCACGGTGGTCACGGAAATAGTGAAAATCGTGAATTTGACAAATAGTCAGTGAAATCTTGGAAATGGGTGTAAAAACACTTTTGATTAGGTGTTTGCTTTATTTCTTTTAACAGCATCATGCACTGAAAATATAAATACTGTATCTGTAAATTGTTTGGTTCTTTGCGTAGGGCATTTAAGTATAACTATACAGGTCAGCAAATGAGATAGCTGAGCGAGCAAGCATATAAATCAGTGACTGCTAAAATGCAACTAAATTGTGAGTGAGCTGTTTTCTGTAAAGAAAGAAGAATGCTTCCTTTACAACATGCTGTTTCAGAATCATGGAAAACATGTATTAAAGCCTGGTTCATAGAGCACCTCTGTTGCAGAGGAATGTGATACGCCAGGCGCAGACAACTAGCTGTGCAGCTTCATTCTTTGCTGTACGGGATGCATCGTGTTGCAGCCCTTTTGAAAGTGGTCACAGCTGCTGTTCATATAAACACAATACTTTAAATACAAACAGCATTTGTGTAATTGGATACACTTAAGTAGATGTGCTGAGTTTGTAACTTTATACAAGAGGTTTAAAAAAACCAAAAGCGATGCCATTGCTCCGTCCTCTCAACCAACAGAGAACCCAGAAAGGGAGAATTTCAAACATTACTTAGATAGTGTGACAGTGAGAGATGTTTTAGGTATTTTAGAATGACAGGTGAAATGTTTGGTGATCTTAAGGCTGTACGCCTTTCCAAAAAAGACGCACGTTACAAGTTAGTAGATTGTATTATTGGTTTTGGTGTACTATTTAAAAGCTCTTGTGTATGTTGATGTGACTACATTATTTGGTGAACTTACCATGAATTCTTAGTTTTTTGCTGCACCTCGCCTGTGAAATGTGCTCAAAATTACTGTGCCAAAATCGTAGCCTTAATCATAACATTTAAAATATGGTCATATACAATGTGTCTATATGCACATACGCCACCTGCTGTACAGTTAAAATATAGGAACTCTTCTGAAATGAATAGAATATACCTGTAGATATAGTAGTGGTGTTCAAGTTGAAATAACAGGGGAAAACATGTCTTTCGTAGGTTGTCTATTAAAAAAGACCAAAGCCAGTAGCACTTGTAGAATGAACCTTTGTTTTGCCTGTTTTGCACTCTTTGCTGCTAGTAGTGCAAAATTGTATGTAGTTAATCAAAATGCCAAGCCAAAGTATTGATTCTAAAACCTTGAATGCATAAGTGAACAAAAAACAAGAACAAATAGCAATTCCTTAAATGTACTGGATTCAATAGTCTGATCAAAGTGACCATTATAATCATCCAAGTTTGTGGTAGACAAAACACACTGCCACTGTAAAAAGATTAGATGTTATAAATTCCGGCACTGTTTTCTATAACTTTGATGAGCACATACATTGCAGGTGCAGTGTCCCATGAGAACAATTGAGTGTTCAATAAAACATTCCCTGCAACTGCTGGTTTATCCCTTACCATACAGCATCTCACTATATTTTATGAATTTTAATAACCTACAAGCGTGAAAACTCCGCTGTGTTTATATTTTCTGAAGTAATGCTTGCAAAACCACTGGAGAGCTCATATAAGTGTATTTTAAGAGACCCATAGGGGTGTCAATACAGCAAGCTGCAGACTGCTAATTCACAAAAAAACTCCTTCCCCATGTTAATGTTGCCTCCATTGTTTGACTTCTGCATAAAAATGCAAACATTATGCAAAGCTGTTCATCTGTATGCCTGCAAAAGCCAATGAATTGCAAATGCTCTAGATTTTTTTTCTCCCAAATTAGTATTTGATAGTGCCGAAGTTATTTACCTAGATGTCATTCTCCTTAATTACATTGTGTAAGTCAGCTAAGTGCAATGACAAATAAACCAGCTTTATAATGTACTCAGGTAAACCGAGTTAAAAAAAGTATATTGCTATGACCACCAAAAGGGACAACAATACTTTAAGGTTGTGCTATCTGCTCTGTACAACAAAGCATCATAAATTGAGTTTCTTTAACCCTTACCAGTGGAGTAACTTTGGTTTCAAAAGTGGGGGGACGGTTTCTGTAGCTGGTGCATGCATGAAGATTCTCCTATCTGAAACAATAAAATATGTTACCCAAAAAAGTATAACAGCACATTGCATTCCTTGTATGTCTAATTAAAAGATCCAAAGACATTCCTGCGGCAATCATTCAAAACACTGTTGGCACAGTGTTGTCATGAGTGATGACTGTGGCAAATAGCTATATTATTCATTTGCGTCTTATTCATGGAATTACGAAGCCATGACTTTAGTCTTCAAAGAGCACTGAAGATCAGCTTAGATCGGAGCCTGGATCAGGATCAGATCCCTTTAGTACAACTGGCCCCTGCCCTTGAAATATATTTCTAGAAACGTTTCCCCACAATTTAAATACTTAAGGTAAATACAGTTGTGCTATTAAAACGATGCTCGTACTGTATTGGTATAAGAAAAGGGTGTTTTTAGAAAGAATTCAGCTTCCATCCACTTAAAATATGCAGAAGTAGCTTAAAACTCAACCGCACTGTATTTACGATAATGTAAATAACATCACGCTCCAGACATGAGTTTCAAACTTTAAATGTGTTCCTAAGAACTCTCAGCTTTACTATGATGAATATAATAGTGTTCGTTATGCTAATTGTTGATTTATTAGTTTTAAAATGTTTGGTAAAATGTGACAGAGAGTGAGTTTTTGGAACAATTGATAAGATGTGAGAGTCTGTGCGATGAATTTAACTATGCAAAACAATTTGGAATCAGTAAATAGCGTGATTAATTTGGTATAATAATTGTATAAAAACTTATTGGGAATGTATTCCGTTTTTATTGATGTCTATATTTTTTGCCAAAGGTAATTTTACTGTTTTAAGTTTACTGTTTCAAATTTAAAGTTAAACTGTAAGTAGACAGCCACCTCAGTCTGATAAAACTAGTAAATAACACGAGCTATGGTGAATTACAAACTTAAACCATTTTCCTGTGTTTTGGAAACAGCAACGTAGTGCATCCTCCTCTATCTTTGTCCATCCATTTGCCATTTTTCTCTAACATTATTGTGATCTCAGGCTGTGTACAAATTTGTCAGCAGGGTCTTTAAACTACGTGCCACGTATGTTCTCATTGGTCAGTTTCCCTGGTTAAGGTGTGTGCAGCTCCAGGATTGGAGTGGAGCCTGTTCCAGATCCTTGTACTTAAACACCAACTCTTGATCCGGCTCCAGTGATCTCAGATCTGATCCCATTTTTTTTTTCCCCATTGACTTCTATACTGACTAGTGATTGTACAAATAAATCATTGTGAAATAAAAGTTTTAGTAATCCTGCAATGTGAGGGGGACATTTTCCCATCATTGAAAAGTGAGAGACCAGTCCCTCGTGTAAATTACGCCTATGACCCTTACCATCATAAAAACTAAATACTGACAACTCTATGGACAGGATTTTTAAAAACCAGTGTTATTGTATCGAACTCATGGTATAGTAACGAGTGTTATAGTAGCAAGTGATTTTCAAACAAAATGTGTTAATTAAATCAATCCGCTAAAGCTCTGAAATTGAGTCGATGAGGTCGTTAATGAACACATTTCTATTAAAAAGCATTATTGTCACAGGTTAGGTACATCACTTCCTCCTTCAATGAGTAGATAAGGGGGAACTCGTTTATCAAAGTATATGTTAACGAGCTCAAGAAAAATGAATGGAAGCATAATTCGCTGTACAGGGAGACAGCTCTCCCAATACCGAGCAGCAACCAAATGGAAATAAAAAATGATGGGAATATCTATTTTGTGTATAATTTGTAAACTTCACTTAAAATTGTACATTTTGTTATGCAGAATGTACATTTATTTAGAACACTTTACATATAAAATGTTGATTTACGATTACCTGGCATGTTGGTAAAAATCGGCATGATTTAAAATAAGTATAAATAAAACTCCATTAGTCATTTTCTCTCATTCAGGGGGATATTTTGCCACAGATACTAGATACAATTCTTTTAATGTGCATTTTGATTTATTTTTATTTTTTTTGGATGGGGGGGTAAGCCGTCTATGTATAATGGTTGGAATTTATTTTCCTAAGTACGATTGTAGGCTGTAAGTACATACATTTGAAGTGCATTTGTGTTTGCAGTTTGTATACCATGTATGTACCACTTCAAAGCTTAACTTATGCGGTAAATGAAGAGGCTTGCGAATACTAAACCTTATTTTACAATGTGTTGTCACCTGTTAAGTCTGCTATTACCCACATACCTTTTTTGACTTGTTGAGCAAAGATTTAATTGATATCTGTGTAAAAGTGTGCTGCAGCATGTTTACTGCCACTTTCCCACACGACACAAACCTTTTCTCTTGTGTATGTGGGTAACTGTGAGTGGGTCATGTAGGCTGTGTGGTCCAGTGGTTAAAGAAATGGGCTTTTAACTAGGAGGTCCGCAGTTCAAGCTCAGCCACTGACTCATTGTGTGATACTGGGCAAGTCACTTAACCTCCTTGTGCTCTGTCTTTCGGGTGAGACCTTGTTGTAAGTAACTCCGCATATATGACTGCATAACTCACAAACCCTAGTCTCGTATCTTGTAAAGCGCTTTGTGATGGTTGTCCACTATGAAAGGCGCTATATAAAAATAAAGATTGTTGTTATTATCATGTCAGTAGTCCAGACCCAATAAGAAACAATCGTTATCTATGGTTGCTAAAAAAATTAATTACAAATGCATTGTACAGTTTTAGCATTACTTCCCTTGATTTAAATTCAACACTTTTCACAATATATCAAAGCATCGTTTTGACCTTTTTTATAGCTTCCCCACATTGTCTAGATGAAGACATTTCTGAGTCAACATAAGCTCTTGGGTCTTTTTCATAGATTTGTTCTTCAATTTCAGTATCTCCCATATGATATTTATAATGCACATTTTTATTGCCTGCATGAGGCACCTTACACTTTTCTCTTAAATGTAATTTGCCATGTGTCTGCCCAGTTCTGAATCTTGTCTAATCTTGCAACAGTGTTTGCCACTGCTCCGTTTTTTTGTGTCCTCTGTAAATGTAACAAGTTTGCTTACTATACCAGAATCTAAGTCATTAATGTAGAATAGCAGAGGACCTAATACTGATCCCTGTGGTATTCCAATGGTTACCTCGCTCCATTTTGAGGTTTCTCCTCTAATCAGTACTTTCTGTTTTCTACATGTTAACCACTCCCTAATCCATGTACATGCATTTCTTTGAATCCATACTGCATTCAGTTTGAGAATTAATCTTTTATGCAGGACTTTGTCAAAAGCTTTCTGGAAATCTAAATCAACCATGTCATATTCTTTGCAATTATCCATTATCGATGTTGCATCCTCAAAAAAATCAAGCAGGTTAGTTAGACACGATCTCCCTTTCCTAAAACCATGTTGACTGTCTCCCAAGATATTGTTACCATATAGGTAATTTTCCATTTTGGATCTTATTATAGTTTCCATAAGTTTACACATAATAGAAGTCAGGCTTATTAGTCTGTAGTTACCTGGTTCGGTTTTGTTTCCCTTTTTGTGGATCCGTATTACGTTTGCAATTTTCCAGTCTGTCGGTACAACCCCTGTGTCAAGAGACTATTGCATGATCTTAGTTAGTGGTTTGTAAATAACTTCTTTCATTTCTTTGAGTACTATTGGGAAGATCTCATACAGCCCAGGGAATTTGTTTATTTTAAGAGCTCCTAGTCTCTTTAACACTTCTGCCTCTGTTATGCTAAAGTTATTTGAAACTGGATAGGAACAGGCTGACATGTGGGGCATGTTGTCCGTATCCTCATTTGATTGACTCAGTCTCCCAGGACATAAGAAAAATAATAACATTTACAAACGTTTGAAATCAATTCAGCTGATCTAAGTACGTCCAGTTCCTAGTAGCTGATTGATCTGAAATGTTTTCAAGTTCAGTCTTAAATGATCCAAGTGATTCTGCCTCAGCATGACTAGGCTTCCCACTCTATACCCTCATTATGTGAATAAGTGTTTCCTTCCCTCTGTCCCAAGTCTTATCTCCACTGAATTTTCAACTGTGTCCTCTGCTTCTGGTTTCAGTACTGTGCTTAAACTATTGGTTTTGGTTATTTGGTCAACTTTTAAAATTTTACTGACTTCAATCACGTCGCCCCTAATTCTTCTTGGTTTCAGGCTAAATAGATTCAGTTCTTTCGGCCTTCATAGTGCAGATCTTTAAACCCTGGGATTATTGGTTGCTCGTCTTTGGACTCTCTCCATGGCCACAATGTATCTTTGGTGCTGTGGTGACCCTAACTAGACACAGTGTTACATGTGCAATCTCACCAGTGCATTGTACAACCATTTTTGGTTATATACCCAAGCTGTTTGCTTGCTTCCCCACATTGGGTGGTTGCTGACAGCAATGAGCCTATTTCAACATTGTCTTTCTTTTGGTGTGCCTGTTCTAGTTCTACCCACCCATTCAGTATTTGGATCTTACAGTTTTAGTGACCCTAGTGGAACACTTGTTGACATTGAATTTAATTTGTCACGTTTCAGCCCAGTTCTGTATGTGGTCTGAATCTTTTTGGATTTCCTGGGTGGCTGTAGGCATGTAGGACATTCCCCCATTGTGTCACTGCAAATTTGACAAGTTTGCTAATTATAAGTGGATAATGTAGATAAGAAACTTGAGTGCTCCAAGGACAGAGCCCTGTAGCACCCCACTGAGAGCAAGGCCTCAGCTAGAGGGTTCCCCTCTTACATGATCTCTCTGCTTCTTTTGTTTTTAAGCAGTTATGTACCATAGCTACTTGCATGTACTTCCTTGTGTTATCACTAATTGCAGTTTGAGGATTAGCCTTTCATGTGGTACTTTTTCAAAAGTAGTTTTGAAGTATATGACGTCATCTGTGTCCAATTTGCAGTTACTTTGTTGAAGAAGTCTGAGAGTTTCCCTGATGTTGTATTTGTCATTGGTATCCATGTCTGGCAGTCTGTAGCATACTCATAGCTTGTCTTTTTGTTTTCTTGTCAGTTACCTTGACCCAGGTGGATTCGCATAGGTTTGAGTTCCACTTTTGTCCACTGGTTTTGCCTCTGTGTTGTCTCTTATGCTATTGTATTCTTCTGTGTATTCCAAAGACAAATTTCAGAAATCCCAATGATATTATAGTTTTTGGTGGTTACTCTAGCTTCTAACTCTGGTAATTAGTTTTTAACCCTTTGCAGTCCATTTATTCAGCGCTTGTCAGGCGTGTCAGGTCCAAATTATTTTCACATGCACTGTTTATTTTACACGCATTGTTTATTTTTTAATTTTTTTCAGAGTTAAACAGGTTTAAAAGGTATTGAATCACAAAAGGACACTCAGTACTGTATCTACAGCCAAGCCCTACCCATTGTTTGCTGTATTTTTCACATACCTCTTTATAGACATGCATACTGATAAATCCTCTCCTGATCACTCATTTTATCACCAAACTCCTCAATAATGTGATCCAAGTTATTATTTTATTACTATAACATCTCCAAAAAGCTCTGCAAATGTCTGTGATATTCTTTGAGTGCTGGATGCAGAAGCAGCTACCTCCTTTGTCATGTCTGTATTATCTCTGTAATGCATGGGGTTATGAGATACCCGCCTTTTTTTTTTGGTTTCATTCGGCTCCTATCGGTCTCACTCGGCCATTGAAAGGTTTTCTCGGCTTTTTCCGGAGAAAAAACGACTAGAGACCTATGCTTTACGTTTTTTTGATGATGTCGGACCTGGTCTGACATAGGACTGCACAGGGTTAATACTTCCATTTAAATGTAGACATTCAATTTGACTATTGTTGCACGCTGTGACTTACCTTATCTCTACATCTATCTTTATATGCATGACCCTCTTGTGCACAAAATCTGTACTTTATTTACTGTTCAGTAGAAGTCACTACTATGGGGCCTTTTTAAAAAAAAAAAAAAAAAAAAAGACCTGTGATGTGGCAGTTTGTTTTCAACCTGCTATTGTGGACTATGCTTTCTGATACACCCTCGCGTCTACCTTCACAGATGTCTTTCACTTGACCGTGAAGATATATAACATGGCAAATGGATCTGTGCTGGGGCTCTTAAATAAAAAAAAAAAAGATTGATTTAAAAGTCACCGCAGATGATGTCCCTGCATACACCTGAGGTAAACAATAAGCACTGGTAAGTCAAATCTCACATTTCCTCATTCAATTTGTATTTACAATTGAAGGTCTTGGGTTTTGAAGTCACCCCCTTTATTTGTTTTAAACTAAATTTATAAATATAAAGAGATTACCAGAGGCAGGATGATGTATCACTCCAAGTAAACACTCAATTCTTATTTAATGTTTTCTGTATATATTATAAACAAATCTCAGGAAATGTTTTCTGACAGTAAGTTTAATGATCACAGCTAAGGCCTTTACTCTCGAGCAGCACTGGTCAAATTGAGATCTATGAAGCTGTGTGTTTTAATTATTGAGTCCTCCACTGAATACCATTTACATAAGCCGCAGAATTGACTCTGTGGTTCTGTAGGTAAACTTTTACTTTATTTTATTTAAACAGCATATGTGTAATCCAGGAGATTATTCGTACTTGTGCCACAAGTGCCCTCTTGACAAAAAAAGAAAAAAAAAAGAAATATTTTGTAATTGTGAAACATTTCTCAGGTGTCACCGTTCATTTAATAGATCTTAAATTGAAAGTATTTTATAAGTGATTAACACTGCTGCAATAGCTTGCCGATTAGCTAAAATTAAAAAAAAAAGATGCCAAATTAATATAAAAGTACATTTGTACTTATGTATGACCTTTTTGCCTGGCCCAAAAATTAGCTTTTTTGGGCCAGGCAAAACAGACATGCAGGTGTGAAACTTCCTGGTCTCCAGTGGTGATTAATGGCTTGAAAAACTAGTGGCGCACAGCACCCCCTCCCCCCAAAAAAATAACTAATGAGCAAAACCACGCTCAAACCTGATGCACGATCTTAACAATATTTATGTAACTAACTTTCTAACATTACCAGGTCTTTCATCACAAACAGTTCTAGGCCAGATTGTCACAATAAAGAGAGCTGTAGACAACACTTTACAGGCAAGGGTCTCTTATCGACAGCTGCACCTGCACTAACCTGAGCGTTTGAAATGGAAGTATCGTCACACTCTCGTGCTGTTAATAACATCTGTTGATGTCTGGCGTTGGTGGTTTAGCTTTTTTGTTTTTAAAAAACTCCAAATGTAGTTGTCTTTTTGCCATTTTAACAGGGCTACATCAAATTCACTAGGTTTTAGCACATATTTTCACTGACTAAAAAAGTGAAAGTAAAAATATAACGATGAAAGGTCTCAGACACTCTTTGGTTATGTTATTAAGGTTTGAAAGTTTGAAATAAACTGCGCACTTACATATTCTCTACCCACTTATGAAAAACATACAAATCTATAGTTTTGTTTTTAAATAATAAACCCTGACAGCAGCGGAGTAGCCAGGATTTTATTTCGGGAGGGGATGAAAACGATAACTTTAAGGTGAGTAATCACAGTGGTGCAATTGGCAACCCAATTTCTTATTCGTGCATTGACGTTTTATTTTTGAAAAATAAAGAACAATCTTTTTTTTTTTTTTTTTTTTAACATTAGATGCAATAACCAAATACACTGCTGTGCAAAACAGTTAAAAAAAAATAAAAATCCGCTTAGAACACTTCTGATTAAAAACAAAAAGGAAATATAAATCAAATGACTTGAACTTTTCAGATTTCAATTTCACATTATGATAATAAATAAACATAACTATATATAATTTCATTCATACTTATGGTGTTTCATTTTTGTTAACTAACATTCTGTGTTCAAAGCAAACCAAACCATTTTATTTAATCTCACAAATCCTGACTAATTTAATTACCGTTTGAATGGCTCAGGACTGCTGATGGTAGCTGCTAGCTTGTTGACTTCAGACTGTTCATCAACAGTTTTCTGCCATTTAGACAAATTAGGGTGACCAAAACAAATAGCAATTTTTTTTATTATTTTTTCCTTTCTCCTACCGCTGTCAGGCCATACTTTACGTCTCCCACTCAGTGTTACGCCACTTTGCACATCCGTTTGGACTGTAAAGTATAAATGCTGTGGGCCTTGTCCAATCAGAAGAGTTCAAGGTTGAACCTCTCACGAGTGACAGTAAATAGCCCAATCACAAACAGAAATTTAAAATGCGTGCTTTGGCAGACAGCAATCATCTAATTGATCAGCTGTGAGTGGCGGTTCATGTGTATACTAATTGAAAGTGGTACTGACTGTAGCGTATTGAGGCCACCAAAAAATATATATTTTCAGCACTTTTTTTTTTCCTGTAACTTTGTGGCTAAGCCACTGCCAGGCAGAAATCTGGGGGGCAGGTGACCAGGCGTGCCCCGTTGTGAATCACACCACTGGAATTCGCTTTGCAAATGCATATATGCACTTTTCTCTCTTTATTTTTGTTCTCAGCACTTTAGCCCACTAAAGCCAAGACTGTCAACCAACAGTCAATGTATTCAGTTTTATGCTGCTTATATTCTTGTAGCTAGCAGAATTTCTTAAATTATAACTATGTAAATCACATAAGAGTATTGTGGATCAGACCCTTTCCCTACTGAGAAGCATGTGTAACCCGTCTTATGTTTTCTGCTATCGTGTTGTGTTAATCACCCCCTCAGTCACTCAAATCAAGGATTGGACCACCTTTTAGCTAAAGCTTCAAAGCTTGCAGCATGCAGGGATACTGAATTAAGCTAGATTTAAATTATGCAAAGAAATGGCTTCAAACATCTCCGGCAAATTGGGACAGTTGAATGAAGTCTTACCTACAGAAAAAGGCACTTAATCATGCTATGGCAGTGTCTCTGGGGGAAAGCCCTGCCTGTGCCCGGGTGTGTGTGTGGAATATTGGGTGGCAGGGAGGGGGTTAAATTCCTCCTTGCAAAAGCATGTGAGAATGTGGCTAGAACTGAAAATTGAATGCATTACACAGGTGTGTAAAAAGGGTGATCTCAGGTTAGAATCGTGATGGTGAAGGTACAGTGCGGTGCTGTGTGTGTTTGTTTTGTGGATGTAAATAAATGTGTGTGAACATTTGAACTGCAGCCTTCTGGTTTCTGAGTCTCCATGCCAACACTACTCTGTCACACATACTAAAAAAAGTACTTATTTGCCTCCATGTATCGTATACAATAGTGCAGGCAATGATTTAGGATAACAGAGTCAAGGTCAGGTAAAAGCGACGAGTGAATGATGGTTTAGTTAAGGGTTTCTTTAAAATTGGATATAAAAAGGTCACCACATACAAAGGTTTAATGTCTTTTTGACTGAAATAATCTGCTTCTCGAGAGTTAGGAGAAGCATGGATCTGTGTATCGATAACTGTGCCTCTCTAACAAAAACTATTCAGCAAGTAAAGGATTCAAACCATTTACAAAACAAGCATCGTGCAGCTGTTAGGTCAAAAGCGATGTATTTAAAACATATACTGCTTTATAGGGCAGACAAGCTGGGTTTATTTATTTATTTACTTTGCTTCAATACTTGATGACTGCAGAGCAGAACAGAGTATTTCTTTACAGAGCAATGGGTCTAAACCATGGTAATTGGAATTTAAACTAGGTGTCCCTTCAGTCCACATGATAATAAAAATGAAATGGTTCATATATTATGCATGAAAAAGGAAAAGTGCCAAGAGTTACTAGTCATAGTCAAGCTGTACCATATATTATTATTTTGTCATTTAGGTAAATAAAGGACACTCCACGAACATTCATGCTGTACACTGTTTAATAGCATGCGTGTATTTGTGGGGCCGAATAACACACAAGATCTCAAAGGGGTTCAAAATATGTTATCCTTTCTCATGGGGGTTTATTTTAGGCAGATGGTAAGGATTTGTTTTATTGTGTATTGTGTTTGATGGCATCTGGTGATTTCGTTCCACTCAGACAGAGCTATTTTCCGGTGATTCCATAAGCGAGTTATCCTGGCTATAGTTACATAGCCACATGTGTGGTATAATATACAGTGCTTTATGATTTACCGTTGCTGTATATAATATTTTATATTTGAACCAGCCTTTTAATTATAGTCCTTACTGCTCCCTTTCTTTTTTATAATGTTAGCAATCATTCTGCATATTAACTATTGTAATTACTCATTGCATTGGTTCTCTGTGACTCAAAGCCGACTTGCTCTAGATTATCTATGAACAGCCCCATAGCCCCAGTAGATACCAACATTCAGCAGATGATAATCTTCTTCTTATCACAGCTCTACAGCTATGGCTAAAAGTGTTGCATCACCCTATAGTATTAACAAATGTTGCTTCATACAGTCATTGAATGAAAAGGCAGGGTAAATATATTAGCCTCAGAGTGGTTAAAACATTGCTCCCAGCATAATGTGTGGCTACAGCAATTTGCTGAAAAAACTACATTTCCCAGAAGCCTTTAGGCCTGAAGGCATTCAGCCTACACATGGGAAACATATGAATGTACTTGGTTAAGAGTTAGTTTTGTGTTAATTGATTGTTAAGATGATTAACCTGTCTATTTAAGTTCTCCTTGGTCCTCAAACTAGGTGGGTGTTATGGAGGAGTGTGGGCAGTACTGGACAATGGAATGTTGGAGTGTGGAGTATTGGAGTGTGGAATATAGGAGTGTTGGAGTGTGGAGTATAGAGTATTGCAGTGTTGAAGTGTAGAGAATTGTAGTGTGGAGTATTGGAGTGTGGCAATGGCAACACTGCAAGAGCTACAGGCTTTTATGAAGGAAGCCATTACTCAAGAAAACACTCAGGAGATTCTGTAGCCATGTGGCAAAAAGGTTTGTGGTCTGCCGAAACAAAAATTTAATTTTTGGCCTAAATACAAAGTGTTATGTTTGGCGCAGACAGTTGAATGAAGTCTTACCTACAGAAAAAGGCACTTAATCATGCTGTGGCAGTGTCTCTGGGGGAAAGCCCTGCCTGTGCACGGGTGTGTGTGTGGAATATTGGGTGGCAGGGAGGGGGTTAAATTCCTCCTTGCAAAAGCATGTGAGAATGTGGCTAGAACTGAAAATTGAATGCATTACACAGGTGTGTAAAAAGGGTGATCTCAGGTTAGAATCGTGATGGTGGCCTAAATACAAAGTGTTATGTTTGGCGCAAACCCAACACAGAGCATCACCCAAAGAACACCATCCCTACTGTAAAGCATGGTGGTGGCAGCATCATATTATGGGGATGTATCTCATCAGCAGGGACTGGGGCACTTGTCATAGAAGGGAAAATGAATGGAGCAAAATACAGAGAAGTCCTTGAGGAAAACCTGCAGCCCTCTGCAAGAAAGCTGAAACTAGGACGGACGTTTACCTTTCAGCATGACAACAATCCAAAGTACACAGCCAAAGCTACACTGGAGTGGCTGAGGAACAAAACAGTAAATGTCCTTAAGTGCCCCAGTCAGAGTCCCGACCTAAATCCAATCGAAAATTTGTGGCATGACTTGAAGATTACTGTCTGTCAACATTCCCCAAGGAACTTGACAGAGCTTGAACAGAAGAAAAAAGTCAAGAAGAAAGGTCAAATATTGCCAAATCTATCCCATTCCTAGATTCACAGCTTTAATTGCCGCCAAAGGTGCTTCACGGGGGTGGAGACTTCTCCAATTATGATCTTTCAGTTTTGTATTTTTAATATATAATTTATTTTTTTTCCCTTAACAGTGTGGAGTATGGTGTGTAGATGAAAATCCTCATTTAAATGTATGAAACTCTGAGGCATTGACACAACAAAATGTGAAAAAAGTTCAAAGGGGTGTAGACTTTCTATAGGCACTGTATCTATATGTTTGGGTAAAATGAACATTTATGTTTTATTCTATAAACTACTGACAACATTTCTCCCAAATTCCAAATAAAAATATTGTCATTTAGAGCATTTATTTGCAGAAAATGACAACTGGTCAAAATAACAAAAAAGATACAGTGTTGTCAGACCTCGAATAATGCAAAGAAAATAAGTTCAGATTCATTTTTAAACAACACAGTACTAATGTTTTAACTTAGGAAGAGTTCAGAAATTAATGTTTGGTGGAATAACCCTGATTTTCAATCACAGCTTTCATGCATCTTGGCATGCTCTCCACCAGTCTTTCACATTAATGTTGGGTGACTTTATGCCACTCCTGGCTCAAAAATTCAAGCAGCTCAGCTTTGTTTGATGGCTTGTGACCATCCATCTTCCTCTTGATCACATTCCAGAGGTTTTCAGTGGGGTTCAGGTCTGGAGATTGGGCTGGCCATGACAGGGTCTTGATCTGGTGGTCCTCCATCCACACCTTGATTGACCTGGCTATGTGGCATGGAGCATTGTCCTGCTGGAAAAACCAATCCTCAGAGTTGGGGAACATTGTCAGAGCAGAAGGAAGCAAGTTTTCTTCCAGGACAACCTTGTACTTGGCTTGATTCATGCATCCTTCACAAAGACAAATCTGCCCAATTCCAGCCTTGCTGAAGCACCCCCAGATCATCACCGATTCTCCACCACATTCCACAGTGGGTGTGAGACACTGTGGCTTGTAGTCCTCTCCAGGTCTCCGTCTAACCATTAGACGACCAGGTGTTGGGCAAAGCTGAAAATTGGACTCATCAGAGAAGATGACCTTACTCCAGTCCTCTACGGTTCAATCCTTATGGTCTTTTGCAAACCTCAGCCTGGCTCTTCTTTGCTTCTCATTGATGAAGGGCTTTTTTCTAGCTTTGCACGACCTTGCACGAACCGTCCTCGCCGTGCACTTCACCCCAGCTGCCGTTTGCCATTCTTTTTGTAGGTCACTTGATGTCATCCTACGGTTGCTGAGTGACATTCGAATGAGTTGGCGGTCATCCCGGTCAGTGGAGAGTCGTTTTCGCCCTCTGCCGGTCTGTAGCTTTGTTGTCCCCAATGTGTGCTGCTTGACCTTGTTCTTATGAACCGCCGTCTTTGAAATTTTAAGGATGGAAGCAACCCAACGCTCACTGTATCCCTCTGCCAGTAAAGCCAGAATTGAACCCTTCTTTTCCTCACTCAAAACTTTCCTTTTCAATTCTTTGGGCATGGTCAATAGTTATTTTTTGATTCCAATTACTTTTGAGGTACTACTAGCACTGTTTTGCCATCCAGCTGGTCCTATTGCAAGAGGATAGTGATGACCACAGGAGTGGTTTTTATACTTTTCCTCATTAAATAAGATTTGGTTCAGGTGATCCCCTAATCAGTACCTCATTCAGTAGAATGAGGTGTGCCTGTGTTGGAATTCAACAGACACTGGAATGGAATGGCTGCCATACATGTAGAGATGCTGATTTAAGAAAAATTTGCAGTGGTCTCTTAATTTTTTCCAGAGCTGTATATATATATATATATATATATATATATATATATATATATATATATATATATATATATATATATACACACACACACACACACACACACACACACACACACACACACACACACAATTGTAAAACTAAAATAAAGAGAAAGTGTGTAAAAACAGAGCAACTAAAACAGTAATAAAAAAACATTAGTACAACTGAAATCAAAAAGGACAAAAAGAAAATGCAGTTTTGATTGTAAAATATGAAAACTAAGATGAAAAAGCTATTTTGTAAAAATACATTCTCAATTTTGACTTAAAAACACTGGTGGAGGTGGGAGCGACAAGCAGTCCTCCCACGGCGGTGGAGGCGGAACCAGCAGGTATTCTCCCTCTGCTGGTGTATACCTGGACTGTGGGCTGTGGACATTTGGCCTTCCCCCTCTTGGGTTGTGGACGCACCGACTCCCCCTTCTTGGGCTGTGGACGCACCGACTCCCCCCTCTTGGGTTGTGGACGCACCGACTCCCCCCTCTTGTGCTGTGCATGCACCAGCTCCCCCCTCTTGGGTTGTGGACGCACCGACTCCCCCCTCTTGTGCTGTGCATGCACCAGCTCCCCCCTCTTGGGTTTTGGACGCACCGACTCCCCCCTATATTTTTTAATTTTTTAATTAATCTCTCCTCGCTCGCTCTCATTCCGCCTCTCGAACACCTACCCTGAGGGGAGAGAGCTGCAGGCTTTTATGCAGGAGACCATCTCCCAATTAGTAACAAATTAATCACTTAATTAATTCGGGAGATGGCCACCTTCTGCATGAGGTTTTTTTAATTAATGTGGATGGGCTTCCCATCCACGCTGCAACATAAATACAAAAACAGAATACGGCCACACCGTCAAAACAATGACACGGCTCACACCGTCATTTTTACATATAACAAATAAATCATAATACAAACACAAAATACTAAATAACATGATACAGGGGCGGAGGGGGAGACCCCGTTCTAAAAATAAACAAATACATGTACACCGCAGGGCTTCCGTACTGCCTACGTTTAAATGTTTTTATGTTTTACCCTGTATCTATATTTGTACCCAGGCAGATCTGAACAACTGGATAACAAATGCCTGTCAGTATATTGACAGAGACGTTATGCTGGGGTTTTTATTTTTTTTTTTATCCTACCTGACTGATCTGTTCTCTGCGTTTAGTTTCAGCTCCTTTATGGTCTTGATAAGCAAAATTTGGAATATTGCTGGCACTGCCTTGACTTTTTTTCAGTCAAAGTTCATGAGGCGCCTGTTCTACACAATAAATATTAAAAGAGTAGCCAGAAGCAAAGTTATAAACAGGGCCTTGGTGGACATATTAGGATACAAAAGTCTAAGTTTAAGCTTGCAATAAAAAAATAAATAAATGTGATGCATTTATCTATATTTTTTATTCAAGTTTACAGCCGGCTTGGGAAATATTTTAGAATAGAGCACAGGACTGAAACAGAGGTTTATTTCAGAAGGCAATGCAAGTGTGTTTAAACGTGTTCTTAACACAGATGTAGGATTTTCTGGTGCATTATACCCACAAATAGTTTGATCCCATTCAGTCAGGACAATCTTTTGTTAAATAATCACCTTTATTATAATACAAAATTTTACAGATTTCATCCTTCAGAGCCTTACGGAGCTGCCTGCTAAAAAAAAAAAAAAAAAAAACCCGAATAAAATAATAAATCTATGTGACATGTTCAACCGGGTGAACAAAAAATATTAGGCAGAGGAGCATCAAATACTACCCCCTATCTCCCCCCGACGAGGCTGGGAGAGAGGTGGTGGTGGCTGGGGAGATGCCTGAAAACTTTGCAAGCTTTATATTGAATTGTCCATATCTTTTGTTTTGAATGTAGCCTATTCTCCTCTTTACAGCGCTTGTTGTAATTAGTAACAAATATGGCGATTGTTTACATTAAGCACCACAGGCACAGGCAGGAAGGAGTCTATTTGTAGGCATATAGTCAGGTGTATCTGTGGCTGCTACATTGTTTACCTTCCAGGTCAATACATTCTTACAACAGAGTCTTGCCTTTTTCCAGACTGACCGACTTCCCAACCCAGGGAAAGAACTGTCAAGCCAGCCTGTCAAAAAAACTCTGACCTTGCTTAGTACCCTCACAGGTCGGGAGGGAGATTTATAACCAATGTTCGTTGTATTTCTGTCACAGTGACTCACACTAATTTACAAGGAAGGCACAGTGGACCAGACCAGATAACACAGTTATGTGTTTTAGGTTATTTTAGGATACAAAAAGTAAAAATGAAAATTTCATCTGAAGATTTCACTGCCTTAAACCAAATCCTCGGGAAGCAGAGAGAAGCAGAAGGGAGTATCTGTTTTCTTTTTTTATCCATTTGCTACACAATGAATTAAAGTAAACTGAAATTTCCCCATTTCACTTCATCAATTCAATATGTAGGTTGAAACACAATCATTAACTGAAACAGAAACAGCTGTGTAGGAGGAATAAAACTGGGTGAAGAACAGCCAAACTCAACTAACAAGGTGAGTTTACTGTCAAAAGTCATACACCATGGCAAGACTGAGCACAGCAACAAGACACAAGGTAGTTATACTGCATCAACAAGGTCTCTCCCAGGCAGAAATTTCAAGGCAGACAGGGATTTCCAGATGTGCTGTCCAAGCTCTTTTGAAGAAGCACAAAGAAATGGGCAGCGTTGAGGACCGTAGATGCAGTGGTCAGCCAAGGAAACTTAATGCAGCAGATGAAAGACACATCATGCTTACTTCCCTTCGCAATCGGAAGATGTCCAGCAATACCATCAGCTCAGAATCGGCAGAAAACAGTGGGACCCTGGTACACCCATCTACTGTCTGGAGAAGTCTGGTCAGAAGTGGCCTTCATGGAAGACTTGCGGCCAAAAAGCCATACCTCCGACGTGGAAACAAGGCCAAGCGACTCATCTATGTACAAAAACACAGGAACTGGGGTGCAGAAAAATGGCAGCAGGCGCTCTGAACTGATGAGTCAAAATTTGAAATATTTGGCTGTAGCAGAAGGCAGTTTGTTTGCCGAAGCGCTGGAGAGCAGTACACGAATGAGTGTACAGGCAACAGTGAAGCATGGTGGAGGGTCCTTGCAAGTTTGGGGCTGCGTTTCTGCACATGGAGGATTTGGTCAGAATTAATGGTCTCCTCAATGCTGAGAAGTACAGGCAGATACTTATCCATCATGCAATACCATCAGGGAGGCATCTGATTGGCCCCAAATTTATTCTGCAGCATGACAACAACCCCAAACATACAGCGAAAGTCATCAAGAACTATCTTCAGTGTAAAGAAGAACAAGGAGTCCTGGAAGTGATGGTATGGCCCCCACAGAGCCCTGATCTCAACATCATGGAGTCTGTCTGGGATTACATGAAGAGAGACAGAACTGTGGTTAGTTCTCCAAGATGTTTGGGCCAACCTACCTGCCGAGTTCCTTCAAAAACTGTATGCAAGTGTACCTAGAAGAATTGACGCTGTTTTGAAGGCAAAGGGTGGTCACACCAAATATGGATTTGATGTAGATTTTTCTTCTGTTTACTCACTTTGCATTTAGTTAATTGATAAATATAAACTATTAACATGTCTATTTTTGAAAGCATTCTTACTTTACAGCATTTTTTCACACCTGCCTAAAACTTTTGCACAGTACTATATATATATATATATATATATATATATATATATATATATATATATATATATATATATAGATATAGATAGATAGATAGATAGATAGATAGATAGAGATAGATAGATAGATAGATATATGACTTTTTTGGGTGTACAGTGCAAGTGTAACTTATGTCAGGCCTTTATAAACTGAGACCTAAGGTGCAATCATTTTGCTAATGGAACTGCAGAGCTGTTCTTTGTTTTATGAAGTGTCATACTTTATCAAGGAATCCATCGAGTCAAGATCCTGACACCAGTACTCTAAAGTAAGTAGTGCCTTTATTTTCCTTTTAATAAAAAATATTGAGAAAGGCATCCACAGATTTATTGTCTACTGTCTCCTCATTAATTTGAAGGTCAGAGAATGACAATGGTATGTAATTTATAAATCCTAAAACCGTCAGACCCTGTTGAAATAGCTCTGTAAATACAGCGTTGCAAACGGTTTACCCACAGGCTGTAAAAATTAAATTAGTGGGAAGGATAGATTCATTTATTTACAGCCAAAAAAAAGCATCCAGTCCCTCTGTATATTCAATGTAAGTAATTATTTTTTCATAATTTGTAGCAGTCAGTTGATGGGGCTTTATTAAACAAAGGAGTTTAATGCTGATGTGTATACTAATATGAAGCAATCAGAGGTACCATAGTGTAAACTCATTAGGAGAACCAAAATGAATGATCTAAGAGTGGCCATATTATACATTTATGTACAATTAAATAATAAACAGTTGAATGTGCATAGCATTTCTGCATAAATTGTAATCTCACATTGTTCTTTTGTTATATTATTCCATTAAGCACCAGTGACAAGTGCACTTTCCAAGATATGAGCCCTTTGATGTTGAATTCGGGTATATCTAGGTTGCTATAGTTACTACTGAAAAATATCCTTCAGAATGTTTACATTTATTTGTTGTCTGCCCAATGGAAACTTCTGGGTCTATCCAAGGAGATATCTGGTTTGGATAAGTGGCTAGAGTAAGTGTGTGAGCCAGGAGATCCTGGGTTCAAGCCCACTCTCAAACATTGACTCGACAACTTGTGTGGACAAAAGACAACAGTTGAAACCAACATTAATCTATGATCAACGGGCAACCTCCTGTGAAGCCAATCACAAGACTGAGAAATCTCCACCTTGCCTCATGGGGAGTCTGACACATAGGAGTCGCTGAAGTGCAATGAAGTGGATTATCCCCAAGCCAATTTTCCTCCATAACCTACATAAAGGCCAATGCAGAGTGACTTGTAGGCCCCCAGCTAAGATAAGCAACTCAGCACAACCAGGATTCAGACCACCAAGTTCTTGATTGGATGACTGTGGCAAAGTGGTTGATTGTGTGCAGGTACAGATGATTAAAGAACAGACAGACAATTGTAATCCAGGTGAAAAAGTTTGTTTTATTTATTTTTAAGTCCAGTGCATGACAGCAAAACAAACAGTAAATAATAATGGAGGTGAGTAATACAGCGGCGTGTATTACTGAATTTATAATCCCTGTGTTGCCCCGCAAATAATAATCCTGTTTTTATTATACACCCACGCAAAACACAAAACACATAAACAAGTCCTTTAGTGCGTGAATTAGTGCTAGTGGTGCAAATACATTTTTATTTGTGACAAAGGTGCAGTGTTGTCCGGTTTCATGCTGGCCCCTGGCAATGGCTCCTGAACTGTGTTAACTGTCTGGTAATGTGCAAGACAACACAAGACAATTACAAACAAACAAAATCACAATGCTCACGGTTTTCAATAACAACACACTTTTACTGACCTTTCAGCTTTAACTCACTACAAACCAATATGAAGGAACAAGCTGTGTGACAGAGATCGAATGATTCTTGGTGTTAGATCTCCCTCCCGACCTGTAAGGGCACTATGTAAAAGGAACGGAGTACCCTTAACTAAATGGCATGACAATTTATTCCTTAGGGTAGGTGGAAGGGAGCTGAGTTACGGCACCCAAGTTCAATGACTCGGACGGGAGGTGGCATGGCATCAGAGGATTGGAGGAGTGGATGCGCTCATTGACCTAGGGGTCATGAGTGAGGGTATAAATAGGGAGCATAGTGAAAGTGATCTTTTCCTTTGTAAATGGTTAGAATACAACATAGAAGGATACCCTGCCAATAGTGAAACATGAGTGTTTGTTAAGTCTGTCTTGTAACATTGCTTGTCTTCATTGTCTGTTTCAAGATTACTAAACAATCCGGAGCTGCAACCACAGGCCAGCATCAAACCCGGACACCAGCACTTCACTTGTCACTAGAAACCACGAGCACTTAAATCATGTACCATAGGAACTGTGTCTGTGTTTTATGTTTTGTGTGGGGGAAAAAGAACAGGTCTTTTTGGTTGCGGGTCAAACCTGTAGGACTTACAAAATAGAAGTGATACACACTGCCTTACCACTTCCATCATTATTATTATTTACATGTTTTGCCATAAGCTTCTGGACATTATAATCATTAATAAACACCCTTGCACCTGTGAATCATTGTTTGTGTGGTTAATCTTCTCTGCACTGCACTCACCTGCACGTACTCACCTTGCCACAGCTGTCACTCATGACCCCTTGGTAAACGAATGCAGCTGCATTTACAATCTGTGGCTGCTACATTGTTTACCTTCCAGGTCAATACATTCTTACAACAGAGTCTTGCCTTTTTCCAGACTGACCGACTTCCCAACCCAGGGAAAGAACTGTCAAGCCAGCCTGTCAAAAAAACTCTGACCTCGCTTAGTACAGGTCGGGAGGGAGATTTATAACCAATGTTCGTTGTATTTCTGTCACAGTGACTCACACTAATTTACAAGGAAGGCACAGTGGACCAGACCAGATAACACAGTTATGTGTTTTAGGTTATTTTAGGATACAAAAAGTAAAAATGAAAATTTCATCTGAAGATTTCACTGCCTTAAACCAAATCCTCGGGAAGCAGAGAGAAGCAGCAGGGAGTACCTGTTTTCTTTTCTTTTTTTTGTCCATTTGCTGCACAATGAATTAAAGTAAACTGAAATTTCCCCATTTCACTTCAATGAGCTTGACTCTCCTGTTGTTCACAGTGCTTACTTTAATTGACTACACGTCTAGCTCACTGTTTGAGATTGGGGGTTGGTAAACAATAGGTACAGACAGACCCTGTACTTTAAAAGAGAAAAGAGAGAAGGATATGATTTATAAAAATTTCAAAATCTTAATGCCATTTGATCTTGAAACCAGTTGCAATTTACATTTGATTTACCCTGCATTAGCACATTACCTTTTCCAATGCATGTCAGTTATTTAACACATTATAAAAATATTCACTTTTATAATATTCTTACTGGTACTTTGTTAAATTTGTTCTGACTTAATTTTTTGTTCTTGTAGTTGCTGAGAAACAATCTTTGTTTTTATGATTTATAATAAGTGTGTAATGAACTGCTGAAACGTATTTCTATTATGCTTAGCCACTCCCTAGGGAGTTCTGCCCCTTGTAGCTAGTCTCAGTAAAAGATTGCGAAAGAAGAAGGGAATATGATGGAAAACCATTATTAACGGTATATGTGCACTCTTGTTATTTTACTTTTCTACAGCTTCCTAAGCCTGTTTGAATTCATCAGCTATGTTGCTAGTTATACTTTACTTATGCCTGTATGTATACTCACTATGATAAGTACTCAAAAGACAGCAACTAGAAAAGAGATATGTATAGCCTTTATTCTGGTGAATAAACTCCTTTGTATAGCCTTTATTCTGGCGAATAAGCTTGATTGCCTAAACTGTACCTCGTTATTTCACTGACTCAATGATCCTGAAGGTCCAGCATGACTTACTACAGGGAAAACTCTCCTGAAGTAGAGTCCAGGCAGGGCCGGTGTAATCATATAGGCAGAACAGGCAGCCGCCTAGGGCAGCAAATTGATGGGGACAGCAAAAACGATATATAATTACATTTATATTTCATATTTCATATTTATATTTCATATTTAGATCACCATTTCTTGTTCTGCAAAACGTATTGCTGATCTTATGGAAACGTATCATGAGCAGTGGTGTAGTCCTAAATCTGGAAGTACTGGAATGCTGGGGGGGCAGTGTGATCATGCCAATGCGGTGTCAGTCGAAATCTGGTCTCTCCTGCGAACAGAATTGTGGTTGTTAAGCCCCATTCATAAGCAATGGACGCATTAAAGTTCCTTGCATTTTGAAATGGGATGGGGCATTATTAGATTTCGTTTAATTTCCCTGATAATGATTCGTATAAAAGGACGATGCTAATACAGGATAATCAAAATGTTTTACATCTCTGACATTCTCAGGTGACTGTCCTGGAAATCGTTAGATTTGTAGCTAGTTGCTTTTGACAACAAATCTCGCCAAGTCAGCTCTTAACGTCACTAGATTTGACGAGAACTTCGCTAAATTGGCAACACTGCTTGAAGGTGCAGAAAAAAATATTTGATTTCCGAATGGCTTATTATTGCCTTGACACAACAAGGAAAAGAGATCGCGTCATTGGTGCCAGGGCACTGAAATTAGAGAGGTTGTGTGATATTTAAGCATTTTCCTAACACATCAGTATAGATTCTTTAACGTTAATTCTTAATTCAAGGATCTGCCTATAGAAAAAAGTACCGGAGGATTTGTTGTGCGCGAACATTCACAGCAGAACAGGTTACAAGTTGCACACAATGCATAAAACAACACAATAATCAACTATTTACAATCCCAGTCCCCCTGATAGTCCTGAAACCAGTCCCGATAGTTCCAGAGCTTGTGCCCATTTCACCCAGTGTTACAATACGTATATTGATTGCCGAAAATATATATATATATATATATATATATATATATATATATATATATATATATATATATATATATATATATATTTTTTTTTTTTTTTTAAAGAGTGAAAAGGGAGAGCGGCAAAAATCCTTGAGCCGGCCCTGAGTCCAGGGTCCCGATATTCAAAGTAGAATTACAGCAAAACGTAAACATTTTCTTTCAAATTTGGCCTTCGAAGCAATTCACATATTTTTGTGCTTAAGCATATGAAATTTGTGAACATGCATATATTTGTATCTAATGTTTATCATTATCATAAGCATTAGCATGGCAAATAAGGTAAATATTTAAAAGGCCATGTGACAAAGTGGCTGAGTGACAACAGGTGGAGCAGTGATGCAGTGTGTGAAAGAAGCAGACAGAGATAATTGTAATCTGGTTTGGAAATGTTTTTATTAAAGATTCTTGGTCTGGCGACCAAAGAATAATTCATCGGCAATACACAGCAATGTGTACAGCATGGGGTAAATAACATAATAAATGATATCCGCCCCACAATGATACAAACACGGTCACCAGTCCTGGGTGCATGCAGTAGTGCTCGTGGTGGGTGATACAAGTTTATATTTGTGACAATGGTGCAGTGTTGTCTGGTTTAGTACTGTCCCTTGCCGACAGCTCCGGGACTGTGTTAGCTATCTAGTAACGTACAAGACAAAACAATTACAAACAAACAAAACACTCATGATTTTAGTTTCTGGTTTACTTTCACTGCCTTTTTAGGCTCTACTCACAATAAACCAAAACAAAGGAACAGATTACGATTCTCCGTCTCCTTTTATGCTATCACACATGACCTCTTGGTAAATGAGTGCAACCGCCCCGCCAATCTGCGGCTGCCACGTCGTTTCCCTTCCGGGTTAATGTGTTATTGCAACGAAGACTCGCCCCCTTCCTGGCTGGCCGACTTTCCTTAAACCCTGGGAAAGAACTGTCAGGCCAGCCAGTCCAAGGAACTCTTCTCGCTGTTTAGCGCCTTCACAGGTCACCAGGGAGATTTACAACAAAAAATCATTGTACCTCTGTCACAGGCCATTACAGATTCTACAGAATTCAAACAGATGTATCTATTCTGTGCTGTTTGCTGGGAAGTGAGTTTATGATTTCTCTACTTCTGTCTCAATAATTTTGACAGGTGTTACACAAATATGAGTATATGTTACCTATTCTAATTCATTGACATTTATTGACTTGCTTGTTTTCTGTTACAGTACCATCCTTTTTTTATTGTTTGTTCTTTCTTTCTCAGTATTAGCAGCGATCCCACTTATCAAACTGCTATTGCTTCGTGTCTGGACTGATCTGATTTTTGTAACGTGTTTCTTTTGTAAGTCGCCCTGGATAATGGTGTCTGTTACAAGAAAATATATACATACATTAAGAACAACAACAACTCATAAATAATCCAGCTGGAATCATCTGATTTTTATAATATATTGTAGCAAAGCAGGGCTCATCAATTGGTATGAGGATAATGGTGACACACACTGATGTCTCAGTTAAAACAAGGCAAGGCCTGGTTCTTTATTCTCTCCGTTTCCGGGTAGAAGGATTGTCAGTTTAAGTAGAAAGTTTGGTACACAGTACAGGTTTTCATATAACAACAGGGTCTTTACAGCTGGCAGGATCATCCAAACGTTCCAAGTCAAACACAGGTGATCAATATTTCTCAGCACAATAACTCTCCTTGTCTCTACTCACAAATAGAGCAAAATAACCTTCTGCTCCAAACACACACCACCTATTTGTGGCTATTCCTGCTCTACTTATACAGGTGGTTGGAGTTTAATTGCCACCCATTCACACCTTTCCCAAGAGACCTGTCTGGGCGGATTTCCCTGTCGACCATTTTGTGAACTGGTCAGCCATTTTGTATGAGGGCACAATCCCAACAAAATATCTGCCCTCACATATCTTCCATTTATCACTCTACCTCTATCGTTATCACAATATATACATAACTTGATTGACAAACCTGGGGGGGCAATTAATTCTACTTAAATAAAACGAGCTGAACGTGCAGTGGAATAAGAAAGGAGCACCTTTCGTACATTAACTTTACATTTGAAACACAGACAAAATTTACCAATACAATAATCAGCAGCCTAGCCTACTACTGTATAAGCAGTGTCTCTGATATTTAAATCTGTGTGAATGCAAGGAGGTGCAAACCCTTGCTTGATCGATCTAGGGTTGATATACTATTGTATGTGTCTACATTACACAGGTATAGGTTCCTATATTACACAGGTAGTTGTTTAGTATCTGCCGGCTCAGTCTATGTTACATACGCGATGTACTATGATACAGGATTACATATAGGGGCCAGGATAACGCTGATCTTTTCCTTCGTTTGGGTTAACATAGGAGAGAAGGACTGAGAGAGGAGCTCTCAGAGAGTATTTGTGAAGAGTGCTATACCTGTTGTGTGTTATTTTCTGTCTGTCTGTAATTGTCTGTCTTTGTCGCAGTAATAGACAGTTAACGCACACCTCTGGAGTTGTCGAAAGGAAAGCACTATCCGGAGCATCACTGCACTGAGCACCTGCACGTTTTCGATCACCCAGGACTGGTGACCGTGCTGTTGTTTTTGTTCGGGACTGTAAAAATGTAAAAAAACGACACTGCAAAAATTAAAACCAGGGCATTCCTCTCCCGTGGGTAAAAATCTCTAAAAAAAAATGGAATACAAAAAACCCATCCTGCACCTAGCCATCCCACGTGCCGAAATGCTAATAATCCTCCCTGCCGAGAAAAGCCTGCGATTGGCCACCAACTGATGATGAGGATCCCGAAGATGTCTAGGAGAAAGAGAAAAGACAAAAAGAAGGCTGTCAAGACCAAATACAACGGTAAGTAAGATGACACCTATACTTTGGTGTTGCAGTTGGTTACTTCCCCTTAGCCTATCTTTGTCTCTTGCGTATCTCTTTCTCCATATCTGGGTCCATATCTGGGTCCCAGATATGGGACCATATCCATATCTGGGTCCCAGCGACTTTCTGGACCACTGGAAACAATTGTGGGTGAAGGCCCTGGACACCCTGGAACCTGGACCCGGACCCTTGACGATGGAACTGGTGAGTATAAACTCTCTCTCCACAGGTTGTAGGACTCCTAGCGCCACCTCTCGACCATGAAACCATCCCTCCAATACGTTCTGGTCCACCTAACGAAAACCGTATATGATGGTGTAATTTAATGCAGTAGTTAACTCGTATCACGATTCAAAGAAGTGAAAAAAAAAAAAAAAACTTAAATCGTCCAATGCATCTCGTGTGGTTTGTAAAAGTAGTCTCTAAGAACAGCACAAAACAATAAGTATCCACAAAAATAAAGGGTGCATAAGAAGAGTATAGCAAGTAAAAAGGGAAAAGTAATCCAAAAGCAAAAGGGGAGAACAAAAAAACAGGAAAATAAACACAACAGCAAAATGTAAACACAGCCCTGATCAATAGGTTAACCACCTACCACCAGCAGTTAATCAACAACAAGAGTCCAATATCTGTTTACTTTTCCAAGTCATACCAATTCTTTCTTTCTTTCATCCATAGACTCTTTCTGTTTGAGTCTCCTGTCTCCTGTCTCCTGTCTCCTGTCTCCTGTCTCCTGTCTCCTGTCTCCTGTCTCCTGTCTCCTGTCTCCTGTCTCCTGCACTCCATCCCTTCCTGCCTGTCCTTTTTATCCTATCCCCGTGTGTTCCCATTCGCCACCACTAATTGATGGGAGTGGGAGCTTCTCCAAGTGAGGAAAGTGCTCATACCAAACACAAAATAACAGTGCACAGAAAGAAAAACAGTGTTTCAAATCAGTCGATTCCACAGTGATACACAAACACAGTGACAACAACACAGGTAAGTGTAAAATCAAAATAAAAAAAAACTAATTATTCTAATGCTAAATTATAACAAAAACCGTCACTTGTGACATTATCACAATCGTTCTTTTGAATATAATCATTATATAGGTGTGGATGGAACCTTGTATGACAGCTGGATGTTTTCCACTGTTGTAGTACCTCGGAAAACGCCTGCATTTCACGTCAGTGATTGGGTGAGTGAGTGCTGTGATGTGAGCGGAGTTAAGGCTTGCTTTTTAAAGGCATTATTTTGTGCCTCGCAAAGCTGGTTTTGTGTTTGGCACATTCTTTTGCACATGGCAAGATCTCACAAATTGGCGGCCACTCCCACCAAATTGCGTTATGCAGACATTATGGCCCAGATATTCAAAAGATTTATGCACCGCGCAGAGGGTTATGCATGTCGCAAACGGCAGTTATGCGCAAATGTGCAATATGTACCATATTCACAACTTCTTTTTGCGTGCCACAATCTGTTTTGCGCTGTGCACAAATATAATGTATGCATAGTACAATTTGGTGGGAGTGGATGACAAAATGATTTGAATTGCTCCGAAGGTCAAAGTTTTGCGATAAGCGTGACAGGCTTGCAATGTGCAGTATGTTTCCATTACATGCGTTTAGCTAAGTGCCCTATCCTCAGCAACACTGGCAAAGGGCCGCAGTGCCCAAGGGCACAATCCGTAAAATATCCCTATAGTTGCATTCTCCAAAGGCTCCCTTTCCTTCTCATGCCACTCACCCGGTAATTCCACACTCAGGTATAAGGACACAGCTGCCTTTTTTTTTTTTTTTTTAGTATTGTTATTCTCTCTCATTCATATCAGAAGCAGCACACTTTGTCACTCATGATCTGCATTCCATGCTATTGACTATGCCATACAGGTGTGGTAGAAGCAGGATGCGTGGTGAGTGAGGGGCAGTTGGAAGGGGCTTTCAGCAGGAGTAGGAGTAAGGGTTACACATGTGCAGACTGCATCCACAGGCAGCGTTCTTGGCTGGTGATACAGCTTAATTCTCACCCCAGACTACCCCATGAAAATTAGCCTAGTGAGTCCCCGTGAGTCCTGTCCTTGGTTAATCCTCACTCTGTCAGGCTAATTCTCACCTGCAGGGCTGTAAAGGTTTTGTGGATTTTAACAATCAAAAAGACAAGAGGATGTGTGTCCGTAGTGTGTTTTAACCTTGTTTGTTACATTAATTAAATTAAGATTTATTATTTTAATTTACTTAGTATTCTTAATTTTAGTCACAGAGGTTCAGTTCAGAGATTCACGTTTGTCTTGTTTTATTGATAGTTATGTTTAATTTGATATACATATATATATGTGTGTGTGTATATATATGGAAATCCCAGACAGTAGTGATATATTGTACACAAAGGACAGACAACACAGGGTTATCAAACAATTCTTTATTTTCTACAGAAGCTACTTATCTAAGGTGAAATACTAAAGGGCTCTCAGTGTGAAAGGAGCAGTGGAATGCAATTTAACTAAAATGTTTACAAAATATATATCTACATCCTACATGGAGCATTACTATCACAATTAAACAGTGAACAAAAAAAATGGCTAAAGAATGGGAGGTGTACAAGTAGTGTGCAATAACAATAATAATAATAAAAAAACACAAAATAGTATTAAAAGAAAAAAGATAGTGTAAAAAGATATATGAACTAATAAAGAACTTGCAAATTGTAGAGGGTGCAAAAATCATTTAACAAAAAAAAATGACTCAAATACCACAAGGTGAAAAAAACCACAAAACAAAACTACTTTGTAGAAAATTCTCTTTCTTCTAAAAAGTCACTCAAAATATTTGGTTAAACAGGTCAGTTTAATTTATTTATTTATTTATTTATTTATTTATTTATTAACTTAAAAGCATCATAGCAATCCCGAAATGTGGCCCAAAACAAAGCAAAACAACAAAAAAAGTATTTCAATTTATCTGGACTCCAGTAAAAACAGTTCAAGAAAATACATTGCTTCGATAGAGAAAAAAAGAAAAAGGAACAATCCAACTTCCCTTTCTTGCACTCTCAAATTCTCCTCCGCCGTTGCTGTCACTTCAATGGCTCCAAACTCACTTGTGCTTTCACTTTAGTGCCCATCTCCTATATCAAGTTCAGAGTCTGAAGCTAAGGGAGTGTGGCACCTGGCCACCTGATTAACAAAGACAGCAGGTGTGTTTAATAAGGGGCTGAGCAAGCACACGATATTGACAAAAAAACAACAAAAAAAAGAAAAATCCAGGGCATTACACAAACATATTTGCAATTTGAGCAAAAAAATTCATGCAACTGCCTTGTGCCTTGTTGGAAAATATAATTTTTTTGTGCAAAAGCACACATTGTTGCAATAAATGTGTACATGTAATGGCTCTCCCTTTATTAATAGCAACAAATTTGATCTTTGTGAACATTGAGCATCAAACCAAATTAATTGCTTTTTAACTATTACATTTTTTCTATTTTTTTATAATCTGTAATACTTTATTTTTTGCAAGTAAGAACATGTATGGTTTACTAATCATTATCCTCAATTAATCATTATGTAATCTGCATGACTTAGCCCTACACGTGAAGTACTGTGTAATGACTGAAACACCAGACAGGAAGCAACATTTGCACTGCCTATAGAAACTCTACACCCACTTGAACTTTTTTCACATGCTGTTATGTCAGTGCCTCAGAGTTTCATGCATTTAAATTAGGTTTTTTTCCACTTATCTACACACCGTAATCCACACTATTAAGGGGAAAAAAAGTTTTAAACAATTATATATTAAAAATACAAAACTGAAAAAAAACACCCCCTGAGTTAATACTTGATGGAAGCACCCGTGGCAGCAATTACAACTGTGAATCTGTTTTGATAGGACTCTACCAACTTTGCGCACCATTCTTCTTTACAAAACTCTTCAAGCTCTGTCAAGTTCCTTGGACAGCAATCTTCAAGTCATGCTACAAATTTTTGATTGGATTTAAGTCGGGGCTCTGACTGGGCCACTCAATGACATTTACCTTTTTGTTCCTTAGCCACTCCAGTGTAGCTTTGGCTGTGTGTTTTGGGTCATTGTCATGCTAAAAGGTGAACTTCTATCCCAGTTTCAGCTTTCTTGCAGAGGGCAGCTGGTTTTCCTCAAGGACTTCTCTGTACTTTGCTCCATTCATTTTCCCTTCTATCCTGACAAGCGCCCCAGTTCCTGCCGATGAGAAACATCCCCATAACATGATGCTGCCACCACCATGCTTCACAGTAAGGATGGTGTTCTTTGGGTGATGCTCTGTGTTGGTTTTGCGCCAAACATAACGCTTTGCATTTAGGCCAAAAAGTTCCATTTTAGTTTCGTCATACCGCAAAAAATTTTGCCACATGGCTACAGAGTCTACTGAGTGGTTTTTTTTGCATACTTTAAACAGGATTCAAAGTAGGCTTTCTTGAGTAATGGCTTCCTTATTGCCACCCTACCATATAGGCCAGATTTGTACTGCTTGGGATATTGTAGTCACATGCACACTTTGACCAGTCTTGGCCATAAAAGCCTGTAGCTCTTGCAAAGTTACCATTGGCCTCTTGGTAGCCTCTCCTTCTTGCTCGGTCATCCAGTTTGGAGGGACGGCCTGATCTAGGCAGGGTCTTGGTGGTGCCGTACACCTTCCACTTTTTAATAATCGACCATGCTCCAAGGGATATTCATGGCCTTTTTTTTTATACCCATCCCCTGATCTGTGCCTTTCAACAACTTTGTCCTGGAGTTCTTTTGAAAGCGCTTTGGTGCTCATGGTTAAGTTTGCTTTGAAATACATTACCCAGTAAAGGGAACCCTCAGGAACTGCTGAATTTATCCTGCAATCATGTGAATCATTACATTTTAACACAGGTGGAGGCCACTTAACTTGGTGTGTGATTTTGAAGGCGATTGGTTACACCTGAGCTAATTTAGGATTGCTATTACAAGGAGGGTGGACACTTATCCAACCAAGCTATTTCAGTTTTTATTTTTAATTAATTTTCTACAAATTTCTAGAATATTTTTTTCACTTGGGAATTGTGGGGTACGATGTGTAAATAAATGAAAAAAAAAACTATTTTAATGCATTTTAATTCCAGGCTGTAAAGCAACAAAAGGTGAAAAATTTGTAAGTGGGTGCAAACTTTCTAT